>NC_056739.1:358743214-358748214 GCF_019279795.1 Protopterus annectens
ATATGCACATATACTTATGGATATCTACATATATATTGACAGTAATAGGTATATCAGAATATATATGTATGCACATATGGTTATAGATATCTACATATATATCTACATAAATAGACATATCTGTACACATAGGATGTGCATACATATATAGCTATATATATATATATATATATATATATATATATATATATATATATATATATATATTAGAGATCTAGACATGGCCATATATTTGATGCACTATACAGATGTGTATACAGACATATGTATGAATATACAAGTGTATGTACATGTAGACATATAACAACATATTATATGTATATATTCATATTCCTGTCATGTGTAAACCTCACGGTTGTGTATACCCTCCCAGATGTATCTGACTGTATGTATCTGATATGTGCACATTATGATAAAACAACATATGCGATGCAACAGTCATATTAATAACAAGTACTACACAATTGTGGATGTAAAGGCAATTGTTCAATACTAATCAATATGTGTACTGACAGATATATTGGAAAAACTAGAGCTGTCTTTACAGTGGTTGTGGTGTAGTGGTTAAGTGTTGTGACTATAGTGTACAGGGTCCTGGGTTCAAGACCGACAAGGGCTGTTCATTTTGTTGCTGGGCAGAACAAGAGGTGTCAGATACAGAGTGATGAATGCAGTTTTGAGCAGCTGTAAGCATGTTTGCACTGGTTTGCGTGACGATATGTGCGTCTAAGCTATGGGTAAACATACGGGTGCTTACACAGTGTAGGCTTCAATTACCAGTGTGCAAATCAGCTTAGCTGTTATATTGGAGCAATGTTGATAACTGCTAAGCATGGCTTAGTCCTGGTAACCTGTTCACACCACCCACTCTGATAACATAGCAGGGTAATGACATCTGTAATAAGTGTATGTAATGCCATGTACAATACATGTGCCTATGTGCTGTCATTGCAGTAGCAAGGGGTGTGAGTGTCATGTCTGGGACACAGATGCATATGAGGCCTGTAGTGCATTGATATCCATGTGAATGTGTTACATACAGGGGTAGTAGCCCAGGGTATGTGGATGCCTGATGTCTGGTTTACAGCTCTTAACATCAGCGGACCATTGATGACCAGTCCAATACTATTACACTGACAACCATCAGAGCATACCATGGCTATGGGGAGTGTACACACCCTGATTGATATGACGCACCCTTGCTTGATCTGCCATGGGACCACATCACCGCATATATTAACAGTACATGAGCCCGATATGTGACATATGTCCTGTACATTCACATGCAGTGTCTATGGAATGTGTTAGGTGTGCAGATGCTGACTGCGATGCATACATTCCGTGTGTGCATATATGTGCACACCCTTATCATGACGGTTTGTTGCACCTATTGTTATGTGTACAACAGCAGTCACTACTCCTGGCAGGGGTATACTAGCATGGGCCATCTGCATTTGCCAGTGTATTTTCAGTCTGCCATACACATGTCCCCCTAATCTGCATGATTGCAAGGTTGACTCATGTGCACAACCCTTGGTGTTCACACACTGCCATCACTATTGCTGTGGGTGTAGGGTTACATCTACCACAGTACCTGAACCTGACTATGTGCAGATACAGCCATTCATAGCATCCTTAGGATCCCTGCTGCAGTGCACTGGTGTGTCATGCTGACACCCCCCCACCTTCAGCCTTTTTGCAGATGCTTGACAAGTAAGGCCTACACATGTGTGTCAGTTTGCAGTGTCCTATACACTGAACACCACATGTTACAGCTTAGTCCCAGCTGATAATGTGGACCACACTAATACGTTATGCTGTAGCGTAACTCTGCAACAGTTGCCATTGTACTACTGGCATATACACTGGTGTTGCACTGTATACGGGTGATGTTTCAAACATGTCCCTACTGTAGGCCATGTCTCCCACCATTATGTTACTCCCTGTGGACACATTCCACAATGACAGGATGTTATTTATCTTGCAGGTGTCTGACATACACTTCCAATACCACATCATGGTCACCACTGTGATGCCATGAATTTAACAGCAACCATACGTGCACATGTACAGCATGAATTCTGGGTAGGTGTGTTAGATCTGTGCATGGAATATACCATAGCCATTACATACCCAGTGTATTGGCAAGCATCAATAAAAACCATACTCACCAGCTACAGGCTGCTGCCTTCGTGGTATACCGGAGAGACTTACATAAGAAGGTGAGAGATGCAAAGTTAGTGGCCACACCTGTGGAATTGCTACAGGGTGGGTGCAGCATTACAATACATCAACAGTACATGTCCACAATACTACCATGTATGCACATCTGTTTATCACTACTATGCAACAACAAACTATATCTATGACATGTCAGATATGCATGATCTGCCTGTACAGATGTGGATGCATATGCAACAGTGGTCTACTGATGTGTTCTGTGGCCTTACCTGCACGCCCTGTTGCGAGGTGATCCCCCCAGACTGCAGCAGCATGCCGACTGGCATTGCGAAGCAGGTCAGAACAATGAAGCTGGACCTGCTCATAGCTGCGGTTGTGCAGTCCGACATCATTGACCCTGTGGACTATATTGTTCCACGGCACTCCTGCTGCTCAAGGGTGGCCCAGCCAAACAAGACAGGGTAGTGCTGGATTAGGTGGTTTACCACAATGTCATTCTCAGCAGCCGAGTAAGCTGGGAGCCTTCCATGTGACATCCTGCCTGAAAGACATAAATATGGAAACAAGTGTGAGCAAGTCATACAGTGAGGTTAGCACAGTTTTTCATACACATCACTGTCACCCCCCAACCATATCAGTGACAACAAACTGTACAAACAGCTCAATAGGTATGGCTACAGCTTACCTACCAGTGGGACAGATATTGTATTGTACCACACTTTGTGCAATGTGTCTGTAGCCATGTTCCCTGTGTGGACAATGTCATTGCTGGCCTGTTACAGACTATTCATCTGCATGCCATTGTCAGGGCCACTATGGTTCCATATATGCCTGTGGTATGCTTGCTATGTGATTGCCACACAACTGACATTCTGTGTTATTGGGGATATCTATGCATGCTGTTGGACATGTTCCAGGATTGTATAGACTATTACTACCCACAAATGTTCTATAACAGTGACACAATATCATGTTTATGGACTATTGGCCAGCAGAACCACCTCTCTAAATTCATCTGCCCATGTTACCAGGTCACATCACATGTGGGACCCACCCTGGGGCCTCCTCATGTACTGATCCAGCAATACCTTCAGGTGGAACCAGCTCAGGGGATGTTGTCCACCCCCTGGGGGCACACACAGACATGATCTTGTCTCCTGAGGTCAGGTCCAGGGTCTGTTTCATAGTGGGCTTCACATACACATGTGGGATGTGCTACATAACTTTGAGGCACCCAGTACACATTCACAGGCTCCACATGCTCCTCCTGCTCAGCCTCCAGGCCAGGCACCTTCATGACGTGGACTACTGTTGTGAGTAGTAGTGGGTGGGAGGCCTGTTCCCATTGTGTCCATACTGGGCACGTGGGACTTCCACATCACAGACCACACACACCATCCAGGGTGTTTACCCACCATGTGTCCCATACTGCCCCTGTAGGCTGTCCTTTATATCTACCAACCCTGACCACCTCCACAACTATACCTGCCATACTTCCCCATATCCCCATTCCATACTTCAGAGACAAGGGCAATGTGGTCCCAACAAGGGGTTCACATGCGACATACCCATCCATGTTGCACACACTGACAGATGTAGATATCTGTGTGTATTGCTATGTGTATTGTTCCCTCAAACATAGCATGCAGCACTGCAG
The DNA here is from genome assembly GCF_019279795.1 of Protopterus annectens. Classification (NCBI taxonomy): domain Eukaryota; kingdom Metazoa; phylum Chordata; order Ceratodontiformes; family Protopteridae; genus Protopterus; species Protopterus annectens. Next base: position 358,747,053 of record NC_056739.1, read on the forward strand.
TGGTAATATAGGGGACATGTATTTACATACATATATGTTTGTGTGTGTGTTTGTTTGTATATATATATATATATATATATATATATATATATGAGCATATATGTATATATTTATATATGTGTAGATATATATGATGTATATATGTGTTTATATATGTGTCTACACATGGGTTTCTGTATATTTATGAACATACACATATATATGTATATATATATATATATATATATATATATATATATATATATATACACATATACATACCTATATATGGGATACATTCAGGCATCAGATCCACAATCTCACAATGCCTTCCTGCATAGCTGCACTGTTCTGTCTTGCTGCAACACAGACAGATGCCACATATGCACACAGCCTGATATTAGGGGGGGTATATGTAGGGCCAGATTGCAGGTAACCCTATTACACACCGATGACATTCCAGCATGCTATAATACAGGTTACCCTGAGTATCCAGGAAGTGTTTTGGCTGTGGAACCCACGTGTCCATCATTATGCCATTACTTCCACCACCAGCTATTGGCCACAGTAATATACATGCTTCCCAGTTGTTAAGCTGAACAGCATTACAACAACAACACCTGATGGCACATATAAATCATTCCGAATCATCTATCCCATTATTATGGACCAAGTACTACAGTCAATTACATGTATATATACTTCACATACCTGTTGTGGGAATTATGTCTTTCCTGGATAGTTTGCTGGATGTATGTTTTTTCTTTTCTTTTGTTTTTTTTTTTTTTGCCTTTCTCTCTCCCTCTCTCGGTTTCTCTTCAATAAATGGATTGATCTGTTTTGGATAGATTGCAGCATGGTTTTGTAGGTGATGCACATGACCTCTGCACCAGTCTGTGTCCTCCGCTACATGCATGCAGCATTCTGTGTAGTACTTCCAATTACCACTTTCATGGCAACCCACTACTATAAATCCCTACTTCATGTGGGCATGGTCCCTTTACCTTTCCTGTATGGTGGATATCATTCCTGTGTGTTGGCAGCAGTATTACAGACACCAGGTAACAATACCTCTTACAAGAAAACTTGCACACTCAGGCCAGCTATGTATTTGCATGAGGTTCCAGAAATTCAGAGTGTGAGAAGTGTTGTTGTATGCATTGTATAGCACTGGTGTTACAGG
>NC_056739.1:358753214-358965714 GCF_019279795.1 Protopterus annectens
GTATTTCAATATAGCACATACATAGAAACAGATTTAAATAATTATCAAACAGTAGGACATATGTCCTAACATTACAGTGAAGTCATCACGCACCAATTGAGTTGGGTATTTAGTATATTGTTGGAGATATGGTGGGGGGGTGTCAATTAACAACTAGAATATCCCAGTAGTTCACATTACTTTCCTAGTCAGTGCTGTTATTTGCACCTTACAAGTATTATTACACTACCCTATTGCCTTAGTTTGGACAGTGATATGGCTGTCGACAACTATATACATGAACTGGTTTTACCTGCAGTATACACCTCTTACCTGGTATACCTGTAGAGGAATTGTTTGTTAATGCTGACTAACTGTTTCTACACATGCTCCCAGATTCCTGGTTGATGTTATGCACATACCTGTCCATCTCTTTTTGCACGAACTCTGGCCATGTCTTGACTGCATGCAGGTGAACCGGGACATATGTAGACTATTGTCCTCTTCAACCTTTAGTGACTTACAACACTCTTATACAGGATTTCCTAGACAGTTATATTATGTAGCACAGTGTGGGTGACAGTGATCAGTGATACCTTATTATTCAGAGCAACTACAACACTGACAATGCGATACAATACCAGAATAAACAGTACCAGTACAGGGTATCAAGCTTTTATTTCTCGGCACAGTGTTCATATCTCACGTACCTGTGGGAGCAATGTTTGTTAGCACTACCTGAATGTTGCCACACAAAGTACCAGATTTCACATTAGTATTATGCACATACATCTCACTCTGTTACTGGATTGATACTTACACACCACTGGGACCTCCTCTGTCGTCCTAGCCTCTTGGATCCACTGATCCAAGAGATCCCCCTTTTGCCACTTCAGGTCAGCATAGTGATGCCTGACCTGCTCACCAGTTCAGGGTATGCCAGTGGCACTGGTGAGGTTACAGGTGAAACGGTCTCAGGCTTCCGCTTTACATTGGAAACCCTGGTACTGGCCCTGCACAGTCTCTGCTCATGGTCTTTGACAAGGAGCCCTGCCATGACTCTAGACTCCTGGATGCCGCAGCACTGATCCTGGAAGTGCACTCCCTCTACCATTCTAGACACTGTGCCTACAAGGGGAAGCTACAACTAGTTATGAGATGTATTCCTGCCTGTTGGGTTTAAATAGGACCGATTTCCTTCACTTTGCCATGATTGGACATTTTTTAAAAGGCTGAGTTATGGGCAAACCTGCTTACCTAAAGTTGGCATTGTTTAAAGGGTATACCAATGGGCAACTTGAGTTAGCTGACCTACACATTGCTTAAACCTACTAAGCTGGCCTGTGCAATGCTTAGCGTTGCTTAATATTTACTTTGTATTATATTTGCTTTTTGGCATTGATTTATTATTCATTACATGTTATATATATGTCTGGTATCCATGATTCATGTGTACGCATACTGTATGGGGTCCTTGTGTTTATTAGGAGACTTCCACACTTTATTACAATTACACCTCACATCTGGGCTTACTGCAGTACTCCAGTCCACATATTTATGTTATGTAGTAGGCTATAGAACATAAGACTATATATAGAGTCCTTTTACATGTTCAGTTTGATTTTACTATAGTGAGGATTTGTTTGGTGATACCTCACTTTTATGTACTGCTGTAATGGCTTAGTGGTTGAATATAGTGTACAGGCTCCTGGGTTCAAGACTTGCAAAGGCTGTTTATTTTGTTTCTGGCCAGAACACCGGCTGTTGCATACAGAGTGATTAAGGCACTTCTGCGCACTTATAAGCAGGTTTACGCAGGTTTGTGCGAAGGTAAGCATTACTAACCTCCAGTTGCGTATGCCTACAGAGAGTTAGCTGCAATATTGCTTAACCTGTGTGTGCATTGCTTACCCCCCTGCAAACAGGCTTAAACCCTCTTACTAGTGCTTATATATGCTTACTCCCACCTACTACTGCGTAATTATGCTTACAGTTGCTTACTAGTGCTTACTCCCACTTACCACTGCACTAATTTAGACAGTAATGTCTAATGGTTCTTGAAGGTGGGGGATTTGGAAGCTGTATGGAGTTATCATTCATTACACATTTTACCTTGCATTTGTATCCCTGATTCCTGTCTACATATACTGTATGGGGCACATGTGATTATCTGTGAACATTGCAACATTATGACACTGACACCTTACATCTGCATTTAATGCAGTACTCCACTTCACAAATATATGTTATTTCATAGGTTATGCAACTAAAACTATTGGTCATAAAGTGATTTGACATGGAAAATGGAATGTGCTGCAGTGGGACTCGAACAGGGAATGACTGCTCATAAGGCGAATGCTCTGCAAACCACACTATCGCTGTACTGCTTAATTTGCATATATCTTGCTTTTTATCCTCTTGTGCCATTTAAGCTGCATTAACCGTAGCTAAGCGATGGGCAAAACTGTGCACTTATGGTTAAATTGCATCTGTTTCATCAAAAAATCTTTATATTTGTTGTTTTATCTATTGTTCTTGCACACGTGGGGAGATGTTGCTGAGGGTATGCATAGACCTACGAGTGGTCTCTCTCATTCTTTTTGGACTTGTCTGCTGTTCTTAATTGCAGGGGCATGTATATTCTGAGACATCTGCTCTCAGACATGCTCCCTGCACTCTTACATGCTCCATGTAAGATTAAGAGCTCAGGCAGGACACCTTCATTAATATGCATGGCACGCTGCTGTCATATTCCTAAACAGCCGCTTCCGTGCAGGACTTAGCTAGTCCTGCATGGAAGGATATTAAATACGGGGGATTCTAAGTTCAGCAACATACAGGCAAAATCTATTAGTTTTGTGTTAACATCTGCAACAGTTAGTCCTACATTGGATCAGTTTCCAGTTTATGACATTTATTTTCAAGGAATAATATACAACTTCATTTTTAAAGACATGTTTAAACAAAACTATAGACTGCATGCACTCAGCAGTAACATGCCATTTTTCCACCTGGATATGTTCCATTTTTAGTTCTTGTTAGCAGTTTGAAGGTATATATGCTCCCATTTATTAATTTTCATTGTATGACTCTGAGTTCAGCCCCACACCCTCACACTATTAATTGGGTTAATTTTGATAAAACATTTATTTCAAAGAGTTTTGTGGTTGGAAACTGTCTTGGAATAGTTTGGTTCATTTTTTTTAGAAATTGGGAACATGTAGGAATATATATTCCCTGTTCTGAGTGCTATATAGCTGCCAAAATGCTTCTCACTTTGACTAGCCTGATGTTTAGTTTTAGAAGCTTGGAAAACAGAGGGATATCATTGCCTTGCAATGAATGCTGTATAAATGCCAATACCTGTTTCATTCAGTTTGACTTTCAGTATGTGAATACTTGCATTTCTGATATATTTAAGAAATAGCTTATTAGTCCATCACATACTTAAGAATACAATTTCAAGTTTAGTAGTCTTTCCCTTGTCTGTATGCCAAAAAATTCTCTATGGTGGGAGAAGTTACAGCCTGTATGTGCTTATATGATTTTCCCATGTTATGATTTTTTTTTCCTTTTTAAAAGTGAAGACATTGTACAACATTATTCCCAACTTAGTTGCAAAAGATCTGAAGCAACCTGCTTTAACATTTTAGCTAGCATTTGAGTAGAAAAATACAATTGTTACAGTTCTATGCTAGTTCAGATGTGTCTAAAATATTTTCACTTGTGAATAAAAATATTATGTCTTATTTATAAATGTTATAAAACGTTATTAATTGAGTTACTTGCTTATTGCTGCCTGTTTGGCTGCTGCATGACAGGTAGACAGAAGCAACCCAATTGTTTTGCTATTAGAATAATTTTTTTTTTTTTTTTTTGCTAGAGATAACATTATCTCTAAATAACAAATCCATACTAATTAAGATTTTTTTTTTAGGATAGATTATAGATTTTTTTCATTATATTACAAATGATGAACCCTATTTTACTTTTCACCTCTTTTGACATTGTGGTTTCAGCCTGCCTTAATAGCTTACTGTTGATGGTTTTGTCACAACTACAGGATTGGTGGGTACAAACAGCACAGTAGTTAAAATGATTTGAATATATATATGTTGATCTGATTTATTTGTTTTGTTGGTTAGTTACATTTGTTTTCTTGGAAAGCCCAGCTGGTCAAAGGATGGAAGCCTAGGAAGAAAAGCTCCATAAGAATGCAAAACAAAATACTTTATATTGGATACATATGGAAACAAAGACTCTGCATATTATAATAAAATGACATTGTGACAGCTGCAGATACAGATCATACTATGTAACATCTTGCCAATGTGTGTTACAGAACTTTAAATATACGTTACAAAAGATTTAAATAAATACACAGATGTTATTGGCATAAGAGGTAGTATTGACAATATTATATATACTAGCAAGTAATGAGAGAGAGAGGCTGCATCTTATATGGACAGTAGTGATATACGTAGGTAAGAAAAGCAAAAAAGAAAAACACATAAGATTATGTTGTAGAGTGAAACTCAGAAATATTCAAGTTAAATATGTAATAATATGGCAATGTTATCATCAGTTTATTAAATTATAAAATATGTAAAGTGGAGTAGACTAAGGAGTAGATTTCAAAAGAGAAGAGTGGTTGATACTGTGAATGGAGAAATTAGAGTTATACAAATTTATGGAAACAGAATCTCTAGTATAAGTTATAGTATAGGGAAAGATAGGTCAAGTTAGAGAGAATATATAAAGGGCCGAATATGGTTAGAGTGGATGAGTGGATGGCGTGGCAAATAGCGAAAAGAGACAGCTTCAATGTGGCGAAATGAAAGGTGATTAGAGGATGTCAGGTATACACACACACACACATATATATATATATATATATATATATATATATATATATATATATATATATATATATATATATATATATATATAGTTAGGGATTTGAAATATGATTTTAAAAGTTAAAAAAAAAAGATAATATATATTATAGTCAGTGGCAGAGTACCTAACAAGAAAACATATGAAGCTGAAAATTAGAACGTAAAGTTTGACTGGTGATATGATAGAGAACGGTATCATTTTTTTTGTCAAGTAAATATGTTGTTAGAAGAACTTGTGGAGGGGCGGAGCCTAATGGCTAACTGAGAGCAGCTTGATTTTGAGCTCTTCATACTCATACTAGAAAATACAGGAAAAACTAAATATATTTAAAAAAATTTGTGTAAATATTAAAGATGAAGTAATTTATACCAAAGCTACCAATTTTGAAGAAAAAATTCTGAAATTTTCATGTCAAATACTACAGAGGACATTTCAAACTGTTTGAAGATGAGTAACTCCAAGAATTCACACTCAGACTCTATTATAAAAAAAGAGATGCAACAGATATCTGCTACTTTGCTGGACTTATCACTAAAAATGGACAGATTTACTGAAAATCTAGAAAGTCTTAAGGATAACTGCCAAAAACAAACAGAAGTTTTTAAAGAAATCTTACAACAGCAACAAATGAAAATATCAGACATTGAGACTTCCTTAAGTGATATTGATGGGAGGTTAAAAGAAAGTGAACTACATACTCAATTTCTGCTACAACAGAACACTTGGTTAATAAATAAAGTTGATGATATAGAGAATAGAGAAAGAAGGACAAACATAAGGATTTTTGGTCTTCCAGAGAAATCCGAAGGTGACGACATTATCTCATTTTTGAACTCTTGGTTTCCTGAAGTTCTTGGACTAAAAGTAGGCTTATCTTATGGGATATAAAGGGCACACAGAGTTATCGGTAAGACACTTTCTATTTCTTCTAAACCAGCTCCAAGATCCATAGTAGTTAAATTTCTTTCTTTTATGGACAAAGAACTTATACTGAGATCTGCATGGAGGAAAAGTCCTGTTATGTATAAACAGTCATTATTAAGATTTGATAATGATTATTCAACAAGAGTTCTGGATATAAGGAAGAAAACATGGCCATTAGTAAAACTTTTAAAACAACATAAAATCAAAGCACAGCTCTCTTATCCAGCCAAAATAAGAATCCAATATAACAATGACATGAGAACATTCAACAGCATAGAGGAAGCCACATCTTTCATAAAGAATAATAGCATAATTCCACTACCTGAAGAAATGGACTGGTTAAATTCATCCTCTTTAAAAAGGGCTCCAGGAAAAAATATCTGGTCGGAGGCAAGAGAAAAATAGAAACAAAAGACTGACAAAAAGAACTCTGATGATACTATTTCTCTCAAAGTATCAACTAAAGTATGATTATAATATATTAAAACTAAACTCTTTAATACACTAGTATAAAGCAGTTTTTTTTTCTTTTCTTCCTTAGTTGTTTAGTTTAATATAATACTTAAATTTTAGTACTAATTAATAACTTACTAAAGCCCTGAAGTATATATTTATTCTCTAAATACTTGAAAACAATAACCAATGAAGTTTACTAGACATTCTTTCTATTTTGTCACTAAGCTTTTAATATAAACTGCCCTTTTAAATGGTTTTCTCTATACAACTACTTAGTTGATAAATTAAGGCACCTTCAATGCCTGAATAAATATTATCATTTTTAGTAATCACATTTATGTTATTTAAAAGTGCACATTCAAAGTTTCCTTATCTAAAAAGTTGTTCACCGCTTCATACATAGCACATGATATATTTAACTGTACATAGATGTAATTTAAGTTACTGGCCCGAAAATGGCGTGTAAATACACACTATTGCAGAGTTTTCCTCTTTAACACTGCTGTTTCTTTTCTATACAAGTATTTGGTTACTAGAATAGTGCAAAATAATAATTTATTTAAAAGTGCACATTCAAAATTCATTGATTTAATTTGATGTAGAGCATTGTGATAAAAATGTTATACAATAGAATCACTCATGAACATTTTAGATGTATTCAGTATATTACTGTATTATTTGAAAGTAAAAAAACATCCACGAGCCTTCTGCTCTGTTATTTTGAGTTTCCTTATTTAAAAAGTTGTTCACCACTTCATACATAGCACGTGCTATATTTAACTGTACATAGATGTAATTTAAGTTACTGGCCAGAAGATGGCATGTAAATACACACTATTGCAGAGTTTTCCTCTTTAACACTGCTGTTTCTTTTCTATGCAAGTATTTGGTTACTAGAATAGTGCAAAATAATAATTTGTTTAAAAGTACACATTCAAAATTCATTGATTTAATTTGAGGTAGAGTATTGTGATAAAAATGTTATACAATAGAATCACTCATGAACATTTTAGATGTATTCATTATATTACTGTATTATTTGAAAGTAAAAAAAAAAAACATCCACGAGCCTTCTGCTCAGTTAATTTGAGTTTCCTTATTTAAAAAGTTGTTCACCACTTCATACATAGCACATGCTATATTTAACTGTACATAGATGTAATTTAAGTTACTGGCCAGAAGATGGCATGTAAATACACACTATTGCAGAGTTTTCCTCTTTAACACTGCTGTTTCTTCTCTATACAAGTATTTGGTTACTAGAACAGTGCAAAATAATAATTTATTCAAAAATGCACATTCAAAATTCATTGATTTAATTTGATGTAGAGTAGTCTGATAAAAATGTTATACAATAGAATCACTCATGAACATTTTAGATGTATTTGGTATATTACTGTATTATTTAAAAGTAAAAAAAAAAAAAAAAAAAACATCCACGAGCCTTCTGCTCAGTTATTTTTAGTTTCCTTATCTAAAAAGTTATTCACCGCTTCATACATAGCACACGATATATTTATCTGTACATAGATGTAATTTAAGTTACTGGTCAGAAGATGACGTGTAAATACACACTATTGCAGAGTTTTCTTCTTTAACACTGCTGTTTCTTCCTTATACAAGTATTTAGTTACTAGAATAGTGCGCTATCATTGCCTGAATAAATATTGTTGTTCTTGGTGAATGCTTTTATGTAGCTTAGAGGTGCACATTTACAATTTGTTAATTTGAATTAATGTAAAGTATATTAATGAAAATATTATAAAATGGAACCACTCGTGAACATTTGGGGTAGCATTTACAACATTAATGTATTATCTGAGGGTGGACAGTATTCATGCGCCTTTTGCTCGGCTTTTTCAGGTTTTTTTTGTCTGAAAAGTTGTTCACCATTCACATTCATAAGCACGCGATATATCCTAGCGTGTTTAGATGCAATTTAAGTTACTGATCACAAGATGGCGTGTAAACACGCACTATCGCAGAGTTCTTTCTTAACACCGCTGTTTTGATTACAGTAAAGGAAGCGTTTGCTTCAATTATTTTCACTCTTCATAAATATTCTTTCGTATTTTATTAAAAATTTTATAGTTTATTATTAATCTCAGCTAATATCTCATGCAAGTATAGCACTAGAACTGCTTTGAAGACAGCGCTATTATAACAAGAAAGATAGTGAATCATTTAAATACTGTTGTGCCTTAATGGGTGAGTGTCTGGTAAAAGTATAATACATGCGCCCTGTGAATACATCTAACTGACACTGTGTTAGATAAGTTACTTATAGTTATTAAGTTATATAGAAATGGAAGAAGATGGAAGGAAAAGGGAAGGTGAAGAAAAAGTAAAAAAAAAAAAAGATCCTGAGTGTCAGCTTATTGGGAATTATACTTTCATTTATCTAAAGATTGTTTTATCATACTAGTTATTGTATTAACGAAGTACTATACGTAAAATGATTATTATAAATGATTAGTTATGGGACAAGAGTGCTATTGCACCATTATCAAGGTAGATTTCTTTTGCAAGTATAATTCTAATTTTGACCTTTCTCCTTTTTGTTTTATAGTTTTAACATATAAGTTGAGACCTTTTACTAGTTACCAGACGCTCACTACATTTGCGATAAGCAGAAGACAATTTCTGATATGTGTGATCTTTACCTTGAACTTAATAGAGAAAATCTTATGAATAATAGCTTACTAATAACAGAACTACAAATGATCACATATAAGTAATCTAGGAGTGAAATCTTTTACACATTTTATTAATTTTAAATTGTGGAATTATCAGAGTTATAAAACTGACATTAACTGAAGAATGAGAAAATGCTTTAATGTAAAGGACTATAAATATTGCTTTAATTCTTTTATATTAAATCTTATAAATGAATATTATTATCTGTAAGTACTTTAATTGGTTTTGATAAGTGGTTAGCTATATGTCAATTAACTTCACTATGCTGATGTAATACCTTATATAAATCTAAAAATATGTAAAAAAAATCCCTTTTATTCTAAACAGTATCTATCTATCATACTCACTCTACTTCTTTTTATTCTTAATAACAATGTTAAATATCACTAACAAACATTAATGATCTGACATTTGCTAATATATTATCTACAATTGGTAATTTGCAAAAATTTCACAATATTAATGAAAAATGAACATCTAATATATTGTTAAAGTAATTAACAAATGTCTTATTTAAAATTGTTTGCAATTTGAAATAATATCTCATTTTAGAATCTAATTAGTAATGAACAAAACTTCAGAGACTAGACATACATGTTATTCACATAACAAGTGCATCTTGTTCTCTGGTTTTAGTTTTCTTTTTTTTTGAGGAGCTCAATTTAAAGCAACATTTCCTCATTAATGCAACTATTATTATTGAGGGTAAATCTGTTTGAACTTTTAAGTCCAAACAGATTTGAGGTGCTAGACACTTCATGTTTGAGATTTAGAATGGTAAAATCATTAATTGTTTATTCAAAATATGTTAACGCAATGTTTTTCAGCTTTTTCATTTTTCAGTGGTCCAATTTGAAACTTTTTTTAAGCATAAATAGAAATAAATATATTCATTTCAAAATAACTTCTAAAAGAAAGGATAAATCTAATACTCAAAACACATTAATTTCCAAGGTAAAACAAAATTTCAAGAACAAACAATCCAAAAGTACAAATAAATACTTATAAAAATGACAGACACAACTTTATTATCTATAAATATTAATGGTTTAAATAATTCTATAAAAAGGTCGAATTTTCTAAGATATTTGAAATTACAAAAAGCACAAATCATATTTATACAATAATCTCATTTTAAAAGAGATGATAATTTCACATGAAAACCTAGTGACTATCTAATTCTTTCTCACTCCCTATACAAAAAAAAAAAAAACAAGAGGGGTTATAATTTTATGGAAAAAAAGTATAGTTATTCCTCAGATCATTTACAAATACGAAGATAAATAAGGGTTAATATCAATTGTAATAATAAAATATCAAAATAGAATTTGGACTTTAATAAATATTTACTGGATTCCTGGAATAGGATTGTCTACGGTTAAAAAACACATAGAGTTAATTAACAAAGTAAATAAAGGTATGATAATAATAGGGGGAGATTTCAATTGTATTCTAGATAACTCTGAAACAACTAATAAAAGAAAGTTACATCTCACACCCATAAGTAAATATTTCAAGAGATGGTTAGAAAGCTTAAATCTAATAGATACATTTAATTTTAAAGATTCTAACTCATTAAGTTATACACATAGCGATTATCGCTTTAATACTAAAACAAGAATAGATAAACTATTGGTCTCTGATTTAAACAGTAGGATAACAACATTTTCTATTATTCCATGTCCCCTCTCAGACCATAATGCCTTAATTCTTAAAGTACAAATTGATTTCAAAAGATTAAACATTATAACTAGAATACCAGCTTACATCCTTAAATTAAAAGAGTTTAAACCTTGGCTAGATTCAGAAATCAAATATTTCTTAGAAACAAATCCTATTAACGATACAAATAATATAACAACTTGGGATACACTTAAGGCTTTTTTGTATGGCAAGATTATAGGATGGTTTAAAAATAAAACAAAGGAATGGGAATCTGAATTACACAACATACAAAAATGAATAAACTAAATAAATACAAGTTCTTATGATGTAATAGATTCTCAGGAAAAAAAAAAGAAATTATAGATTTAAATAAAAAATACAATGAATTCCTCACTCATAAAACAAATCTAGGTTTGGAAAAACTAACATTTGCTTCAATTTCAACTTCTCCAAAACACTTACATAATCTAGCAATGAGAATTAAAAAGCAGAACTTAGAAAATAACATCATAAATATAATACATGAAGGAAAAGGGAAAAAAAGGTATCTGATGTGAATGATATTCTTGAAGCTTTTAAGTTCTATTATGCTAAGCATTATGGAAATAATGATAATAATATTTCATTTTCAGATATGAAATTTAATAGTTCCTTAATAAAAAAAATACCTGACCAATTAAAAGTAGAAATGGACAATCATATCTCCATAAAAGAAATAAAAGATATAATTAAAGTAAGTAAAAACAACAAATCACCAGGAATGGATGGAATAATAATGGAATTATATAAAATTCTTCCAAATTCAGCAATTTCTCTACTTCATAACATGCTAAATGATATTCAAACTCAAATGATTACTCCACCATCCTGGAAATATTTACTAGTTACCCCTATAAAAAAAGATAAAAGTGATCCATCCCAATGTAGCTCATATAGACCTATCTTTCTGCTTAATAATGATTATAAAATCTTTATGTCTATCTTAGTAAACAGAATTAAGAAATCCCTGACTAAAGTCATAAATGAGGACCAAACAGGCTTTATATTTGGAAGACACACATATGACAATATTCAGAGAATTTTAACCATTATAGAAGCTTTGAACAGAGACAATTCAGAAGCTCTTATAATCACATTAGATATAGAGAAAGCATTTGATTCGGTAAACTGGAAGTATCTGTTTAAAATTTTGGAACTTTTTGAATTCCCATTAAACTTTATAAATTTAATAAAGAATATATATAAAGATAACCTGGCTTATGTCAAATTAGGCCCATTTACCTCGGAAGCTTTCAAAATAACTAAAGGTTCTAAGCAAGGTTGCCTTATGTCTCCCATACTGTTTGCCCTGGTGATAGAATTATTTGCGTCTGCAATACGAAGTGATCTAAAAATAGAAGGAATTTACTTTTACAATAAATTTAATTCTAAAATCATGTTATTTGCTGACGATATATTGCTGACTTTAAGACTGAATGAAGAGTCCATGCAAGAATTAGAGAAACAAGTAGAAGATTTTTTTTCCATTTCAGGTCTTTGTTTCAATAAATCCAAATCAAAACATATACTTCTAAATAAAATAGATGACTTGCATCTGAATAAATATCAAATAATTGGAGAAAAGGTTTATTCACTAGAATATCTAGGAATTCTTATATCTGAGAACATAGATACTACCATGACCTTAAATTATAATAAAATCCAAAATTTAATTCAAAAACAAGTTAATAGCTGGAATAAATTAATGTTAAACTTGGAAGATAGGTTACAGTTAATAAAAATGATATTTCTACCACAAATAAACTATATAGCATTAGCAATCCCTATTTTACCAGATAAAAAATTATAAAGACAATACAGAAACTTTTAATGGCTTTTCTTTGGTATCCAAAAAAGAATAGAATTGCTTTCTCACATCATATTAGACCCTGGGACTTGGGAGGAATTAAATTTCCAGACATAGAAACGTATATTAAAGCTTCCATCATTAAACTTATACTAAATTGGGTAAATCCAAATTATTCATCCGCATGGAAAATTTTACATTTGACTTTCTTCTTAAATGAAAACAAAATATTAAAAAATATGGATTTGGAGAATTATAATAACATATTTTGGCATGCACTATGTAATAGCTTACAAAATAAAACAACAAAGCCCACTAATTTATCATATCTGAATAATATTTATAATCTATTTAGAAAATTTATAATTACAAATCCATACATAAAATTATGGTTCGAACTCTTAATACCATTTAAAACATCAAAGAATTTTAAAGAAAAAATTCAAGAAAAAATACTCATTAATTGGGAATCCAAAAACTTTATTTACTGGTTTCAATGCTTAAATAGTCACAGTACTTTAACCACACAACAAGTAATAAATGGGTTTAGTATATTTGAAATAGACAGAACAGAACTTCAAAAAATACTACAATATGCAAGTGATTTATGTAGAATTATTAATGATTCAAACTTTAATACTATACCCAAATTCATAAAATATATGCAGGAATTGATTTATGGAAATCATAATAAGCTAATTTCTATATCTAAATTATACAGAATTTTAATAGTGTATAAAACCAAAATAGGTCAAAATGTTGTGAACATTTTAACAAAGGGCCGGACAATAAATCTATCATCTGAAGGTATGAATGACCTTTTGTTGTCAGTTAAGCTAACATCAAACTTTCAGATATGGAAAATCTTCACATGGAAATTTTTACATAGAGCCTTTTATACACCATATAAAATAGCCAAATTTGACCCTACCCAAAAGCCCACATGCTGGAGATGTACTTTAAACTGCGAAGCAGATTGGATACATCTATTTTATGATTGCATTAAAAAATTCTGGGAAGATATTAATAGATTTCTTCAAGCCATTTATAATGATAAATTTGTTCTAACAGAATCTTTAATTTTTTTGAATGTAGATGACTCAGTAACTATGAGTAAAAGTGATCAATATCTTTTATGGTCTATTCTGGCTGTAGCCAGAAAATGTATAACAAGAAAATGGAAATCCACTGTCTCTCCAAGTTATGAAGACTTCATATCTCTATTAAAGGAATCTGCACAAAAAGAAATAAAAGTCAAAGAAGAAAGAATTTTTCCCAGACGTTGGACAGAAAATCCTTGGAATAAAATCTTAATACTTATAGACACATTACAAAAGGATAGAATTTCTTCGACATTAAATTGAAATGTCATAAACTAAGATGGACTTATGTGAATATATGCCAGTAAAGATTATACTAGTTCTATGGGATTATTTCTCTTTATAACTTTATTGGTTAATCCTTTTCATTGGACATCCTGCAAATATTGTACATATTGTTATAGTTATTAACTATTTTCTTTTATTTTGAATTGTAATTTAAATTTACTGTATCATAATTTGTCTACAAACAAAAAAAAAAAAATAAAAATTATTTAGCAAAAAAAAATAAGAACTTGTGTATTTCTTATTTGTCTAAGAGACTGAGTGAATTGTATACTTTAACCTCATCATAAGAGTAGACTATAACACATTATGAGTTATTGTCAGGGCTAGTACATGACAGGAGTTTTTCAGATGATCAAAGTTTATGTAGGGGAGAATAGAATTCTATAAGAGATTGACAAAGACTATGTAAGACTTTGGCAGCATCTTGTACCTGATAAAGTTTGACTAGATTGGGTCATTCAGTGCAATTAAATTGAAACTTCAAGTTGTATTATAATGTAAGTCATTACATTATGGTTTGGTTGGGATGTTTTGCCTGGTTGCTTTCATCATGGTACTGTTGAACACAATTTTAGTTCCTGTACAGAGCTTGTTGGGTGCTGAAGTACTTTTTCTTGTCATTGCAAACATGGTATTTAGTTGTGTTTCTGAGATGATCATACATCTGGAGGGTTACCTTAGTTTTGTTGGCTGGACAGGAGTACCAGGTCTTGTTTACTTGTTGTATGATTGTTTTGTACCCAATTATAACCATGGGGGTCAGGGTTTGTTTAACTTGCTTTCTTCTGGATAGGGTATGCTCTATATAGCAATACTTTGTTAAAATGTTCTACAACTTCTTTAAGGAGTATGGTTCTGAAGTATTCCAGTTGCAAATGCAAAGTGTTTCTTTAATTCTGTCTGTTAAAATTTAGAAAGATTTCTGAGGAGATTTGTTTATATGAAGTAGATTGTGAATGAATGATGAAGCGAAAGTGGTGATCCTTTAAGGAGTCTGGCAAATTACCATATTGGACTATCATCATTGTTTATTAGGATCGAGCCAAAAATAATTTAATTGCTTGAACCTTTACTGAATTTAGTCTTATGCAGATTAACCATGAGAAATTAAAAAAATACAAAGTTGAAAGTAGAGGGGGGTTCATTAGTACATGTAGAAGTCCTACACATTTCACACAAAAAAATGCAAGAAAATCCCAGCCAAGCTAGAGTTTTCATTGTGTAATAGATTCCACCTGCTGTAGCAGAGGCCCATGGGATATGAAAATGACCTCTTAATAACATAATACTTCAGCTTCATGACTTCTGAATACACATGACTTTTTACTTTTTAAGTCTTTATGGGTACGATCAGGTCAATAAAGCCAAATTCCACTAATTGTAGACATACATGTTTTGGCCTTTTGGATTGTTTGGCTATACTTTTGAAACACAGTGTTTAAAAATAAGTCTGTTGTCCATAAACATTAAGTTGCCTGCAAAATATCTTAATTAACATCCAAACTAAAGATTAAAAAGGTCACATAGACAAATCATTCATTTAAAACTGGAAGAAATGCCCAGTCAAGCTATAATTTTCATTAAGTAATACCTCAAACTTTCTGTAGTGGAGGTCTGTGTGATATATGCAGATGACCCCTTAAGATCATATAGTGTTTCAGCTGCATGGCTTCTGAATGCCCATGAATTTTTACGTTTTACATTGTACAGGAGGTCATGAATGTCCAGATTAAGGCTTTATTAATCAACAATGACTGTGTGACTGAGGATCTTAGATTATGGTGAATTAATAATGCAAATCAAAGATTGTGGTTTAGAATGTAGACTTTGTTGTGACAGCAGAGAGGGTTAATTATGAATTGGGAGAATGGAAAGAAGTGGAAGGAGTAAACAGCTATCGAAAGAAATCAGAGTTGTTGTGATTAAAGCTCAGGACATGGATGCAAGGAAGAGACAAAAATAAAACATGAGAATAAAGCTAATGAGGCTATATTGAAATATGATGCTAGCTGTTACAGCAAAATGTATGGTCTACAGTATGTGTAAAGTTTGGATGGGGAGTGGAGGAGGCTCAGTACAAAGAGAGTAGCATAAAAGGAATAAAGACAGATAGGGAACCGGAACTGAAAGTTTAAAGAGAATGGATGAAATGGGGAATTGAGAGCTTTTTAGGTATGTAGGAAAAAGGAAAAATGAGTGAACAAATGAATGAATGAATGAAGGAAGGAAGGCAGGCATGACTGGCCAAGATAAACATTGATGGGATGGAAATCACTAAATTCTAGGGACAAGTAGAGGTAATTAATGAATACTTTTTCTCAATCTTTAGAAATAAATGCAATGGGGGGGTGCCGTAATGGGAGCAGATCAGAGACGAGTCAGAAGAAAAACAGAAGAACACAAGGACAGAGGGTAAAAAGTTGGATAAGAAATAAGTTGCCTTTAGGGTAGATAAAGCACAGAAACTAGATTGGCTACTTCCAAAGTACTCAGAAATCTGACCAGTGTGTTGGCAACCCACTACAGGACATCTCTAGTTAATAACTTACTAAAGAAGAATCACCTGAGACAGGAAAGCACCAAGTGTGATACTGTTGTACAAGGGTGATAGAAGAGCAGAACAATCCAGGAAACTACAAACCTATCAACTTAATAGCAGTGTCAGACATAATCATAAGAATCCCAGGGGAATGTTGGTAACATTCAAGAGGATAATAGTCCCAAGAATAGCTGTCCGCATGGGTCCATGGCCTGAAGATACTGTCAAATGAACCTTGATCAAATATTACAGCTGTGTTACAGGGATAAATGAGAAGGGAGGGCCAGTAGAGAAAACCATGGTTTTCCTAAGCTTCAGTAAGACATCTGACCTGATCCCACTGAAGTGGTTGATAGCAAAACTGGAGGGGCTGGAGCTTAAGTCAAAAAATAATTAAATTACTGCATACATAACATACAGGAATAAATTGGGCTGTTATGAAAGAGATGATATCAAATATTAAGTATTAGGTATTAGTAATCTGAATGGTGGAGTACTACAGAGGTTTGTCCTGGGTCAATGTCTTTGTTTCAGATGCCTCCTTATTGGGAGCACACAACTCAAATAGATTTGCAAGTCCTGCATCTAGGAAAAATAAAGTGCATTTAGAAAAAAATGCAGTGAATTTGAAACTCAATCTAATGTCATTAAAACTTTTTTGTAAAATGGGTCTAAATTCACTGTCCCTCAGAGTAAGTGGACAGTTCTGGGGGTTATCACAGCCTCAAAATTAGTACATATTTCTCTTTTCATGCTGTCAGTTGTAGTATTCTAAGGATCTCAGTAACAGGTCTGTAGCTTTCACTTGACAAAAAAAATCTAGGTAAGGGTTTGGAAAAGCTGTCCCAGTGGACAGCAAGATGGGACTTAACATTCATTGCAAACTATTCTAAAGTATAACACATGGACCATGACATATATAGAGTGAAGTACCAACTAAGAAACAAAGGCAAGTATTGCACCAACTCAATTAATATAAAACTTGCTGTAGTACAGAAACGACAAACTGCCACATTACCAAGAAAACATTTATTAACAGTTTAGTACTTTTTTCCTTATTTATGGAACTTCATCACAACAAAATGCCTCAGTTAAAAATGTTATGTAATATACATGTAAATGTCATGTGATAAAGTCAACCAATAACAACAACAAATCAGTTAAACAATTACAATCATAATTCAAGCATCAAAATATTTTAAATTTAAAACTGAATTTATAGAGCAGGTTTTGTTCAACCCAGGAAAACTAATAACATCCAATCTAAATTGCCATTTTAATTCACATTTCTCCAGATGCTCATCTAAAATAAAAATTTGAGTATTACTATTAACCTGCTTAATTGCTATAAAACCAAAGTAGTGTGTCTTTTAGACTTCAATATGTTTATACAAAGCATTTGTGACTTTAGCCTTCTGACTGTCAAATAAATGTTCATAAATATACTTTTCAATTTTCTGGAAGTTTTTCCCACATAAAATGCAGGACATAAATAACACTTTGCTAAATGAAACACTTGTCTAGAATTGCATGAAAAGCATCCATTAAATCTAAATAATTTACCCGTAATCGGAAAACCGTCCCTTAAAATAATATTTGAACATTGGGAGCAGCAACCACATCTAAACATGACTTTCAACTGCTTCACGTTCCTAACAGATATATCTTTGCTCTGTTCTAAATAATTCTTAAATGATCTAGCTTTTTAAAATATTGCATGGGGTTTCTCACCAACTTTTTCTCAAAAATTCCTATCTGTTGTGAAAAGGCCCCAATTTTTATTTAGAACATTTACAACGGGCCTACTATCAAGTGTGTATGTTGCAATAAACTATATATATCAAGCAATATGTAGACAAGATGATCAATTTCAACATTTGGCATAAGTATTGGTGTCATTCAAAGGGGATCCAATGCCTGTCAGTCTGGGATGACATGCTCGACAAGCCACGATGCTTCGCTAGGGACGGCTTGCACCTGTCACCCCTGGGCTTTTGGATATTGGCAAAGGCTCTTGCTACCCCCACAGTGCCATTTTTAGGCAAGGCTCAAAAGACAAACCCACCTCCATAGGTATCACAAGGGATAAGAAACTAAGAGTAATGCTACTCAATGCCAAATGTCTAAACCTCAAGATACATGCACTTGAAACTCTCCTTAGCATGGAGAACATCGATATCTGTGCAGTAACAGAAACCTGGTTCAAGGCTCCCGAGAGCACCCCAGCACTACCAGGTTATGCCTCATACCATGCTTTTTGGCCGCAAAACTTGGACCGAACCACAAAAGGAGGGGGAGTATCAATATTCATCAAAGATACCCACACCTTCAGGTTGGTGGCACAGCACAAAGCATCAGAGACTATCCATGTGCAACTAACAGTGGGTAAAACTGCCTTCCAGTTTATTAGCCTGCTACAGACCACCCTCCCAAACCCAGGAACCCCACTCGGCCTTCCTGAGAACACTGGAAAATATAAAGGTCTCTCCAAACACCATTATATTGGGCAACTTCAACTACCCAAACATAGACTGGGAGCATTACTCTAGCTCCAACACCCTAGCACAAAGGTTCCTAGAATTTATAAACTCAAATGCTATGGAACAACTAGTTATCACTCCCACAAGAGGGGAAAACATACTGGACCTGATCATCACCAACATGGGGACTCTATGCTCCAGACCAGAAGTGCATCCCTCATTGGTAAGATCAGACCATAAACTAATCTCACTGGATATTCACATCTCGACTCCACCCCCTGCCCTGAAAACCACAGTGAAAAACTTCTCTAATGCAAATTTCACACTCCTCAAAACCGAGGTGGAATCCTTCAAAGCCCCTGAGCCTGTGGAAAATACGGCCCAGACCAGAGAATCCTTTATAAACACATTATATGAACACCTTCAGGAATGCATAGATCATACAATCCCAAATAAACCAAGTCCCAATCCTCCAAAGGCAGACGTCCTGTCTGGTGGACCCCAGCCATAAACAAACTATACAATAGAAGGAGGAAGCTACTACATGATAGAGCAAAATCCCAAAAAAGGGAAGACATCTCTGATCAGTATTAGCAAAAAACTATGGGCACTCATAAAATCATCTAAGGCCAGCTTTGAGAGAAAAATTGCACAGGACACTAAGGATAATCACAACACTTTCTTTATTTATGTTAGGAACCTGGGTGGGAATTCCCAGATATGCTCAGAATTAGTCCAAAATGACAAAAAATACACCGAACCCACAGACATTGCCAACATCCTAGCTGACAGGATCAGCACAAACTTCTCCCCCCACCCACCAAAAGGGCAAATATCTATCCCAGCAGAGTGCTGCCCCCCTGACATCTCAGATGCTCAGGTAAGAGCTGCCCTCTCCAAAGCAAAAAACACAGCATCACTGGGACCAGAAGGTGTCCCGGGCTGCGTCCTACATGAACTCCAAGAAGAGCTAAACCCAAACATAAAACTACTGTTCAATCTCAGCCTTACTACAGGATATGTACCCAAAGAGTGGCGTACAGCAACAGTGGTCCCTCTCCACAAAGGTGGTGCCTCAATGGATCCTGGAAGCTATCGCCCCATAAGCCTGACTAGCTTGGTCTGCAAAGCTATGGAAAGGATCATCATGGACCTCATAAATAAAGATATTGGGGACCTACAGACACTGGATCCTACCAGTTCAGCTTTGTTAAGGGCAGATCCTGCCTCTTAAACCTGGTTGATTTCTTTGAAACAGTCACCAAGGCCATTGTGAGGGAAGGTGGTCCACGCAGCCTACCTGGACCTCGCAAAAGCCTTTGATACAATACCCCACTCGGGCATTATAGATAAGCTCACCAGCTTAAATATAAACCCCTATGTCACTAGATGGGCTGCAAACTGGCTCAAGGACAGAACCCACATGGTTAGAATTGCTGGAGCCATGTCAGACTCCAAACCAGTTACAAGTGGCGCCCCACAACCCTCAGTCCTGGGACCTCTCTTGTTCGGTATATATTTCTTGGAGGTACAGGCCAACACGGAAGCACTGTGGCTGACCAAGTTTGCAGATGACTGCAAAATGGGCGCCATAATCGACACTCCAGCTGACACAAGCATCCTCCAAAAGGGCCTCATAGAAACAGACAACTGGTGCCAGAGCCATGGCCTCAAGCTAAATGCCAAAAAGTGTATAGTCATCCCCTTTGGCAAAAACAAAGTGCCCACAAATTACCACATAGGTGATAATCCATTAAGTACAGAAGAAGTAATTAGGGACCTGGGAACCAAGTTGATAGCAATCTCTCATTTGACAACCACGTGGCCAAAGTGGTTAGAAAAACATTTTATATAGCCCACCTAATCATGAAGGGATTCACATCTAGATCAGGGGAGGTCATCGTGCCTCTTTACTCATCCCTCATCAGGCCCATAATTGAGTACAGTGCCCCTTTTGGGATGTACCTTACCAGACACCTGTGGCAACTGGAAAGACCCCAAAAGTACCTCACCAAGAGGATCAAAGGGCTCAAACAGATGCCATATGCTGCCCGGTTAAAGAAACTCCAGCTCTACTCAGTGGCATACCGCCTGCTCAGAGGCGATCTGTGCCTGACGTATAAAGCCATGTTCAACCCGGAATTAATGGACATGCTGCACCTCAAAAAATCCAAATCCCATCGAGCTATGCACTCGAGAGACTTGAAGTTCAGCACTGAAATAAATAGGATATGCTGGAGGGACAGATTCATAACCCAGTGGCTCCCTTCACTCTGGGATAAAATCCCAGTCCAGGTTAGGCAGAGTCCCTCATTGACTCTCTACAAGAGGACTCTTGATGAGTGGATGGGAGATCGTAGGTTTACCCTGGGTATCACTTCTGTGTCACTGTTAGACAGAGACACAGTATACTAACCTCTTAAAAGGGCATAGCAAAATTAATTTAAAATGGGTGGCGAAAGCCAAACACACTCTGGCTAGGCTTATAAATGCCCTAGGGCAGATAGCCTAGTATGAACCTATGAACCTATGAACAATTTATTGCCCTCATATATAGATTTTGTACTTGTAAAAACAAGGGGATTAATAATGTTCAAATTATTTGAGCCCAATATTGGTAAATAAACTCCATTCTTTCTTTTAGTAACTACTTCATTTCTAATGTCAGCAACAAAAGTAGCTGGATAGCCCTTTTATGAAACATATCTGCTAAGATGTCACATTCTTTATACAAAACCTCTATATCAGAAATCATTCTAGCTAATTGGACTAATTGTACCTTTACAACCTCATTCTTTTGATATTTATGGTGCCAGCTGTTAAAAAAATAAAAACGAATTAGTAAAAGTAGTTTTTTTATGAATACTCGACCAGTACTTTTGATTTTCAAAATCTTTTCTTAGCTCAATATCTAAATAAACAATTTTGTGTTTACTGAAATTGTTTGTAAATTTCAAAAAATCAACTATATTATTGATATATTTGATTAATTCTTCTAATTTACTAAAGGTGTCTATCCACAAGATAAATATGTAATCTAAAAACCTGGTGTATATTCCACAAGAATTATTAAATTCACTAGTAAATACATTTTAATATTCCCAGTGAGCCGTGACAACATTTGTGAAGACGGGTGCAGGCCACTCTCATAGCAACTCTAGTTTTCTGTCTAAAAAATTGAACTTCAAAATAAATAAAATTATTTTAACACTAATTCCATTAACAAAGCATTAATTTTGTCTGGATGTAAATTAATATATATATTCAAAATATATATTCTTCAAACTATTGATTACCCACAGCATGTGGTATCATAGAATATAAATTTTGCACATCAGTAGTTACAAAAAAATCACATCAGCCAAGAACTGTACCTGAGTCATCTTAAAAATTTTTGTCATGTCCAAATGGGAATATCAGTATGTATTTAACAGTGAATTTAATAATTATTGGGTATCTACTGCAAGTTTAATATATTCTGGAAGATTTTCTGAGGCAATTGTAATTGACTTTAGTTTGAGAAAGGATTTTCCAATGGTGGATGTGGGGACGGGTTCAAAATCAAATGTTTTTTGATTATTTCTTGAATCTGGAGGGAGTGTGGATTAGTTATTTAACTGGAAAGATGTGGTGTTAAGAAAATGTGCATTGAATTGGCTGGTAGTGCTGTTATGAGTGTAACTAGTAGAAGAGGTGGTTGGACAGTTTAGCGAGGATGTATACATTTGCTAATAGGGGACCAGAAGAGCTTGGGGTTGTTTTGCTTTCAGTGTATTGGAAGCATACCTCTCAACCTCTTAGTGCAAGAATTCTAGACAAAGCCTGATAAAATGGGGGGGACAAAGGTCCAAAAATAAGTACAGGTTATAAATATTGCCCTTATAAACTTAGAAAGTTGCTAGATTAACGGTTTGCTTTAACATATAGTTTTTGGAGAATTTGAAGTGTGAAACTCCAATGTATGTCATTATTTAGTGACTTCAGTCCTTAGATCATCCCAGTGATTATCCAGAAAACCACAACTTTTATGAGGAATAGATGAAAAATATGAGGCAAAAATCTGAACATTCTGCAAAAATCTGGACAGTTGAGAGGTATGATTGGAAGTTTGCATAAATATGTACTGTGCAAGTCTGGTCTTGTGCTTTTCTGTGTTACAGAGTTGCTTATAGGTTTGGTGTCTGGACTG
Source organism: Protopterus annectens (assembly GCF_019279795.1). Lineage (NCBI taxonomy): Eukaryota > Metazoa > Chordata > Ceratodontiformes > Protopteridae > Protopterus > Protopterus annectens. Next base: position 358,776,277 of record NC_056739.1, read on the forward strand.
AATTTTAGTGTGTTTCCAACTATTCCAAGCTCTGTGTCTTTCTTTTATTGTTGTGTTTTTTTTTAGTTAACCAGGGTGCAGGATTGAATGGAATTATTTTGTTTCTTAGAGGGGACATATCCAGTTCAGAGGAAGAGAAATGTATCATTAAAATATGTTCCTGCAGTATCTAAATGAAGAGCATCAATGCGGTTCCTGTTAAAGTATCAATCTGGCCAGGAAAACATCCTTCTGGAAAGATGTTTATATCCTAAATTATAGTGGTGGTGTTTCATGAGGGAATTTAGCAGCCTGATTGTAAAAGTAGTGATGTGATTAAGGAGTTCAGGAAGAGAGACAGAAAAAAGAGGACATTTTATGGGGAAATGGAAAGTATCCAGTCAATGGTGATGCTTTTATTACTGGTTTTGTTGCATCTCAAAGAAATGGAGATGACATGAGTGGAACCATGTCAATTGATCATGTTGGCTGAGTCATTAATAATAGTTTGCCAGTCTGTTTTGAAGTCCCCTAATAGTAGTGTTATTTGTTTGATATTTGTTGAAGCTCTTATAAGGATTTCATCTGTATTATCTATGTTGTTACCTAGGGGTACGTAGAAAGCAATGTTGTATAAGCTCTTGTAGTTAAGTTAACGTGAGGATACAAGAATGTTGGCAGTTTTAGTAGTTGTGCTATAAGTATAGTGGGATAGTTGGAGGGTGTGATTTTAGATTATTGTCACACTGCCTGACTTTTTGCTAATCTAAAGCATGTTATACCCTTGGGGTAAGATCTCCTCATCTTGCTTCAGCCAGATTTCCATTACAATATTGATGTCAGGGGAGTTGAAGGCAATCTACATGTGGACCTGTGGGAGATGTCTCTAATGCTTCTGAGGTTAATGCTGTAAAGGTGCCTGTTAATGAATTTAGAGGCTTAGCCTAATGAACAGAGTGTGTGGTGGTAGTCTGACATGCATTTTGTGAAGGAAGGAGAGGGCCTGTAGTAGTTTCACAATCCTTTTGTGATGGATGGAGGGGCCGTAGATTTGGATGAATCTCTCTGCAGGGGTTGACTGAATGAGTGAGTGAGGGAAGGAGGCTGAAGTATGAGAAGAGCTGTTTAATTTTATTCTTTGTCATATAGCAAGTCTGCAGAGAATGGGGTTGTGAAAGGTATAGTTTGATTTGAAAAGGTGATCAATGGATAAGCCTTGTGTGTTGTGGAAATGATACTGAGTATGATTTTGAGTTAGAGAATCTGATACTTAAAAGTGGAGTTATTAGAGTTGTGCATCAAAAGATTTTTGATGTGTAACTAATTGAAGAGGCCATAGGATAGGAAGTTATAACAGTGATCTGACAAGTTCAAAAATAACCAAAACCACCATGCACAATTTAGTACAAATCCCAGTTTTAATTAGTCTCAACAGTCATGGCAAAAATATACATGCTTTCACTCAACAGATTCTTCATTTGTTTAAAGCATATAAATGCACATTACTTTAACACAAAATGATAACTGCAATTAAGCTGTTTTGTGATGACGTAATCACCTTAAAGCCCTAATACGCAGAATAGACTACAAGGAAACTGACTAATTCTCAGACACGGTTGACCATAAATGAGCCAGTCAAACCTACTCTTGTTACTCAGTATGGATGCAGATATTTTGTACTCTTTAGAAACAGTTGTACAAATTCTCTTCCATGTCAGGCTCCATCCTCCTTTCAAAATCCCTGTCCAATATAAGCAAATGCCTGCAAACTTGCATTCACTCTCTTTACTCCCGTATAACCAACAAGAGGCTGTTGACAACAGAGGCATAATGTTACAGCAAAATGTGCTTATTAAACCTAAGTGAATAACACATAGTGTCAGGAAACACCAAGCCACAGAATAAAACTTTATCACTTTCATTCTATTCAGAAGAAGTTGCTACCATAAAAGAACAAAAGTACTCAAGTTTTATTCTGTTGTTTAGGGTTTCCTGATATTAATTTTGATTTTTCATTGAGCTAATTTAGTGGTATAACCTAAACAAATACTTAGGACTGTCAAGGTTGAACCTTAAGTATTTTATTTCATGTGATCTCTGTTGTGCGATTTGAAAATCTGTTTTGTTTAGCTAAGGTCCTTGGCTACTCATCTTCAACACTGAGTAAGTGTAAGTTGGATTCTGCTCTATAAAATTAAAACAGTATTAAATATGTATGGATTTTGTACTATTGCATCCTGAATATTTCAAATATAGATATTTCATGTTTGTGAATATTTGTATGAAGATCTTATTGCTATAGTGCAACTGCTCACCCATAAATGTAGCTGATAGACTATTAGTACTTAATGTGGAGCTTTGCTCCCCAGGCCTCTGATAAAAATGAGATGTCTGTCACAGGCTGAGGACAGATCATGGGCAGACTTTCAGAACTGAGCCCCATTTCCCCATGTCTTGGTTCATTTTGCCCTTTTCTCTGATTTCTCTTTACTTGAGAAGGCGATAAGTAAGAATTTGAAAAGGCTGATGAAGTGGAAAGAAAGGTGGGATTTTTGGTTCATTACAAATTAATCTAAAGTGCTACACATGGACCCCAACATCTCTAGAAGAAAGAATCACCTGTCAGAAAGAAATAATGACTGCACCATCTTCACATCTTTGTTGCCACACTGTTCAGCCTAGGGAGTACATTCTTAAATCTCTCAGTCCAGGCTTCAGCTGAAGAGTAGAACCGATTAAGTATCCTGTTAGAGACATTTCTATTTCAAATTTTCTATAGATGTTTATTACCTGGGTTTATTTTAAAATATTAGTTAGATATCTATAAGGTGTAGGGCATGTATGTCCCAGTTAAAGGAATTAATGTGCTTGAAGCCATCATATTCATTGCAAGGACTCCCATGGTATGTGTATTTACTCTTTGGGTGAGAAGGTGGGAATATCAACAACTGTTAGATTTTATGAATATAAATCTGAAATTAATTATGTTGTAAATATGCTGAAAGAAAAGGCTTGCTTAAATGCAGAAACAAAGTTTAGTAATATGTGATCAGCAGTCATACTAAATGACCATGGCTTGGAAAAGAAATCTGCTGAATGGACATTCTTCCCTTACAGACTCAAACAGGATGTATGCAAGAGCAAAAATACAAAATCTGCTTTTAAAGAATGGACATTTTTCCCTTACAGACTCAAACAGGATGTATGCAAGAACAAAATGCAAAATCTGCTTTTAAAGAACACTGACATGTTATTCTGCATATAAAAAATGGACACAATATGTTTCCTAAAACAACAGGATAAGTTTATGACACTGTGACAATGTGTTTTCTCAAAATATGTTTTTCTGCATGAAAACAGGATATGGCACAAGAACAGATGTTTTTTATACAAAGATCCAAATAGAATACAGAACAATGTGTTTCCTCAAAAATATGTTTTTCTACATGGACATCAGGACACTGTTACAGGATATTCACACTGTCAGAAAAGCTGGTCTCTTACAAGACATTGTTAAACAAGGAAGCTTAGTATTGTTTCTACAGGATAAGCAATTCTCCAAAATAGAATACAGAACAATGTGTTTCCTCAAAATATGTTTATGCATGACTAAAAGTGTATATAAAGAGCTGTATAAATCCAGCTATGTTAGAGGTATGGTAGGGACTCATTTTGTCCTAAGGTAAATGTTATATCTCTCACATCATCTGTACTATATGAGAAGTAAAGTTGGAACAGTACTTTAAGCCTGCAACGTTTGTCCAGTTTGATTTATTATAAAAGTTGTTGGTTACTGCTCTTAAAGTTGATGCTGCAAAGTATATTCTCTCATCAGTGTATATTCTGCAAGTTTCTGTATGCAACAGACTGTGAATGCAAATATAACCAGACTTTGAATTTTAGCAGAATCCAGCCAGCAAGACTGAGTGTCTTAAGAACACTGCAAATCCATCCCACAGCAAGAAGCAGCAAGCAGTAAGCAGAGAGAGCTCAAAATATTTTTTCAATGGCGAGGCAGCTGAGTGACTAGCTCCATATAATTTTTCAATGGCAAGCTAGCCTGCATTTGAACCTACAATCTGAATTCAAACACAGGGGGAGTGATGGTAAGCCCTGCAGAGGGTCACTTCAGTCAAATTGCAGTAACTAACATTTGTACGTATGTGTAAATCCTAAACAGAAGTATTCCAGTTTATGCAGCTTGCAGTAGTAAAGTTTTTTAGACGTCTACAATCCGGAGTGAGACTAGTTCAAGAAATTCGCAGTGTCATAAATTCTTCAAGAAAAGGGGGATATCCACTAGCCCAATAGTTCACTGCCTGTTGTGCTTTCCCAGCTTCTCAAGTGACTTTGAAAATTTTTCAGCCATCTGCAACAACAGCCTGATCACCTGTTTTCTTGCTCACTGGTAAGACTTTTTTCTATGTCACATTTTTTAGTATGGTTGCTATTCGATAGTTTGGATATTAAACAGTATGGATATTTTCATGCATAACTCAAGCAAATGTAAAAAATTGCAATGTTGGTATACACAGCACATTAGTAAATGTAAAACCTTATTAGGGCAGGTTGATAGTAAGGCATTATGCAAATGTATTACAATATTTGACTGGTATCTCAAAGAAAACCATGTGAAAAATGACAAATGTTTAGTGTGTGTTTCAGCAAAAACTGCATTTTGTGTATTATGCCATAAAATAATATTGCATCATATTGCGAAAAAAATAGACTGTAAAGACAGATCTGAAGAATTAACTAAGGGTAAAGTGTTTCCATTACATTCTGATGTTGAACAGTTATGTCCTGTCACCACATGTGAGTCAAATCAGTTACTGATAGAACCCCTAGTACATTTTGTTACAAAGGAATGTAGTAAACTTCTAAAAGACAGACACAATGAGTTCAGGAAGCTTAGACAAGTTATACACACATCTTTTCAAAAGTGCATAGGAGTTTCAAATTCAGTAGAACAGCTTACTAAAGAATGTCAGAAAGACCATGCAACATTTCAGGAAATTCAACAGCAGTTGCAGGATAAAGGAAATAAATTAGCTGAATTGACAAAGACTGGGAACTTCCTGAATACACAGTTAATCTGTGCAAAAGAAATATATTTTATAATATGTTTATGTTTTGAAAATGGTTAAACATACATGGTAGGATGGTAGGATATGATGTCTGGACAAATCATTCTTAAATGTTTTGCTTTCATTTAGTTAAAGCAAGACATCTATCAGTACTACAGTAAAGTAAAGCATATGAATGCCATTCATTAGCATAGTCAAAAGGTAAACAAAACTGTTCTAGTGTATAAAATTAAATAAAAATAGATGAGTAAAAATTTAAAGTCACAAGACATGACATGCTTGTATAAAGATATACATATACAAGACAGACATGCATGTGTGTTCTTGTCATCTAAGAGTACATATGTTACAATACACAAGAATAACAGGCAGACAACAGCAAATATAAATAATATAAATATAAATGTGTTGGTTAAACTAATATCTATTTTGTTTTTTATAATTATATAGTAACACCAAACAGTTAAAGTTCTGAATTTTAAAAAGAAAATCACAGATGGTATTATTCAAACAGTTTTTGTAAAATTAATGGCAGGACAGTTAAATAGTTAAATAGATAAATAAATAAAAAATACTGAAATCCATTTAAGGTAATTGTAAAATGATGTCTATTTATGTAGTATAAATGCATAGTTATGCAAATCACAATCACATTAAAGGAAAAATGCCAAAAGAATTAACTATAGTTTATAGAGTATAAAATGTGAGCTCAGACCTTCCTAGACTGAATGAATAGTTACAGGAAATGCTGGAAAGATAAGATAAACAACAAGACTGATTGCCAGACAAGTAGCTTGAGTTTTTCTAAAGCATCATTGTTATTAAAACATACTTGTTAAAATGTTTACAAGCAACACTATTTGGTAATTGCAATAAAATGTCACAATTGTGCATAGATGTCACTGATAATCTGTTTGCAAATAAATGTTAAAAGAGAAGAAAAAAACTCAGTTGCATCAAGTACAGCCAGCAATTGGGTTATAGTATACATACAGTTCAAATCAATTGTGCAGGAGGGTGTAAATACCTACTAGAGGTAGTAAACAGCAAAAGCTTTATAAAAAATGATCAAATCAGATAAAAGTCCATAGTTTATTAGTAACCTAATAAAATACATATATAACCAAAGTGTTGGGCTGACATACATTCTATTCTCACAGCATAGGGCAGGTAAACAGTGCTGAAGTACTACAGGGGGAGGGGAACTTTCTCAGTTTTACACTGACTGTATAAGCAGTACTGCACAAGGGTCTGAAATAAAGCTACAGAAAAAAATAAACAACAAGGGACTGAAATAAAGCTACAGAAAAAATAAACAACAAGGGTCTGAAATAAAGCTACATAAAAATAAATAATAAGGGTCTAAAATAAAGCTACAGGAAAAATATCTCATTCCTTTTTGACAATACTCTTTTAGGGAGAGGAAAAAACAGGTATTTGTGTATTAGAAATACTGGTAAACTGGATTAAACCTGACAGGATAAGATATTTTACAAGTTGCTAATAGCTATCATAATGGTTATTATTGTATTGTTTAGAATTAAATTGTATTTACATCCTGTTAAATTGTAAAGCTATACAAGAGATGGTTAAAAAACAAGAGATGATTTAAAATTGCTTTATTAAAGCTATACAAGAGAGAATAAAGATATGCAAAATGCATAAATGTTTCTAATAGCAAGAATGGTCACTATTTCAATATGTTTTTGACAAAACAATGTTGGTATAAAAAAGCATAAATATTTTAATTTTAATGCATACATGTTTCTAATAGCAAGAATAGTCACTATTTTTAATATGTTTTTGGCAAAACAATATTGATATAAAAAAGCATGAATATTTTTGATTGCTGAGTATGTAGTTTAAAATAACAGGACATATGGATATGGTATCAATTCCACTAGATATTTCTAAAGAGACAAACATTTTTCCAAGATTTTGCTTAATATTAATGTTATTAAATTTGTAAGATTAGACTAAATGTACTTTATAGTCATTGTATGTACAAATGCAGAAAAATTCAGTACAAATGAGATTAATGTCTAGTAATAAATATGTGTGAAAAAACATATTTAAATAAAAAAATGGGTCCAGGGTACCCACTAGATTGAAATGCATGAACAGCAAACAGTCTATGTAAATACATACTGTACAGGATACATTGTAATAAGTTCAAAAGTAATTTGTCAAGTTGTAATATCACTGGTTTTACCCCAGTAAAATAATAGCTTTCAAATATTTATTATTTAAGCCCAGTTCAGTATTTTACCAAGATGTTAATGAGCAGTTTGAAGACATGATCACAATGTTATGGTTAAAATGACATTGAAACTGTATATTTTCAGAAGTGTATAAATGCTTGCAGTAGCACATAGTTATTGTCTCTTATAGTTAATTCAACAGTTGCAAAGAGTTAATGAAACAGTTCTAAGTCATAAATGAAATTCTATGATTGCAAAAGAATAAATTGATCAAGTTAAACTAAAGCAGACACAGCTCATAACTGATAAAATATTTTCACAGAATGGTCTGCAAAAGAAAAAATGTTAAATACACTCAGTTTTGGTAGTAATACTTTAATATCATTGTATTAACTATGTAAAATTGCATTTTGACTTGTATCAAAAGAAGACTATAGGTTTGTTTCTTGTGTTTTCTATATAAAATGTTTTGAGTATGTTTAAAAACAGAGGGAATTGTTAGATTTTATGAATATAAATCTGAAATTAATTATGTTGTAAATATGCTGAAAGAAAAGGCTTGCTTAAATGCAGAAACAAAGTTTAGTAATATGTGATCAGCAGTCATACTAAATGACCATGGCTTGGAAAAAGAATCTGCTGAATGGACATTCTTCCCTTACAGACTCAAACAGGATGTATGCAAGAGCAAAAATACAAAATCTGCTTTTAAAGAATGGACATTTTTCCCTTACAGACTCAAACAGGATGTATGCAAGAACAAAAATGCAAAATCTGCTTTTAAAGAACACTGACATGTTATTCTGCATATAAAAAATGGACACAATATGTTTCCTAAAACAACAGGATATGTTTATGACACTGTGACAATGTGTTTTCTCAAAAATATGTTTTTCTGCATGAAAAACAGGATATGGCACAAGAACAGATGTTTTTTATACAAAGATCCAAATAGAATACAGAACAATGTGTTTCCTCAAAAATATGTTTTTCTACATGGACATCAGGACACTGTTACAGGATATTCACACTGTCAGAAAAGCTGGTCTCTTACAAGACATTGTTAAACAAGGAAGCTTAGTATTGTTTCTACAGGATAAGCAATTCTCCAAAATAGAATACAGAACAATGTGTTTCCTCAAAAATATGTTTATGCATGACTAAAAAGTGTATATAAAGAGCTGTATAAATCCAGCTATGTTAGAGGTATGGTAGGGACTCATTTTGTCCTAAGGTAAATGTTATATCTCTCACATCATCTGTACTATATGAGAAGTAAAGTTGGAACAGTACTTTAAGCCTGCAACGTTTGTCCAGTTTGATTTATTATAAAAGTTATTGGTTACTGCTCTTAAAGTTGATGCTGCAAAGTATATTTTCTCATCAGTGTATATTCTGCAAGTTTCTGTATGCAACAGACTGTGAATGCAAATATAACCAGACTTTGAATTTTAGCAGAATCCAGCCAGCAAGACTGAGTGTCTTAAGAACACTGCAAATCCATCCCACAGCAAGAAGCAGCAAGCAGTAAGCAGAGAGAGCTCAAAATATTTTTTCAACAACAATGATATTTGTCAGGTATTGAGACCTAAGGCTATCAAGATCCGAGATAACATGATCCTAGCCTCCTTGAAAAAAACAAACCAGCAGCCATCTTATATAAACCTGACATGTCCTTGGTCCTGTATGCTAACTACATGTGCATCCCTTCAAAAAAAAGAGAATGAAAATAGATGCCAAAGGAGTCCAGGAAGTCAGATGACTCCCCTCAAATTCCTAGAACATCAGTATTGTAGCCAGCCTCCAACCTTATATATGTTACTGCCAGGACTTCTGGCTCAGGGGAAAGCTATGGACCTTTGGGGACTCATACTTTGGAGGCTGGCATGTTATTGCCTCCTAGCTAGTCATGCTGGACCAAACAGCCACCAAAGACCATGATAGATACAAAGACCTTAATGTCCACTTCAGAGCAAGGATTAACTTTTATACAAGTGGAAGATTTTATACCATTTATAATAATAATGGAAAGTGCCAGCGCTACTACGAAACAGGAACCCAGACACATGCCCCAAGGGCTTCCCACTACCATATGGCCAGCCATCATCCTAATGAGATAAGAGTGAGCTTTGCCTGTCTTATATGTAACACATAACTGTGCTTTCTGTAATCCCATTCATAATCCCTAGCAGCCACTGTCTTGAATACTCTCAAAGCAAAAATGGCAATTTCTCAGGTTAGCTGTGTATGTTAGGGATCAAGTCATGCATTACAATTTACATGTGACCACTGCATACATCCCTGCACAAGAGAACTCCTGGCAGACCAGGTAAGCAGGACCTTCATAGACTCATGATAGTAGACGGTGCACAGATGAACATTCCTAGAGCTTACCAACAGGTTAGGTGTCTATGAAATAGACCCCTTACTTCACCCCTTAACAAACAACTGTGAAAACTCTGTTCAAGTATCTTGAAGACAAGTTGGGCAATTACTATATCATATTCTCCTTGAATGGGGGGACTATATATGTATTTTTCTTCTTCAGTCTCATATCTCCCCAGGGTTATTAAAAGGATCGGGGGGGGCAGAAATGATACTAATTGTCTCTGGCCCAGACAGTGCTGTTTCTTCCTCCTTTTACAGCCTGCAAGCATGAAACCTTTACTTTTTTCACAGTCTGCCAACCTTCTGATACAATGCAGAGGTAGGTAGGTAGTTCTTGTACACTTTCTTATGCACCTCTACCTGTCCACCATGAGTCTAACATCTTGGATGGTTTGACCTTACTTCCCTTCAGTCACCTTTAGTCTCAGGATGTGCTAAAAATCTTAGGGCCAAGAAATCATACCTAGCAAAATGGAAAAGATTTACTCGGTGTTATCAACAGAAGAACAAGTGCCCTAAACTGGATGGTGTACTATGGTCCCTCAGCACATCTACAAGTTTTTGTTTTCTCTTGGCCTAGCATGTATCTCAGTGAAAACCTCTTAGCTACTGCTTTTGTCTGCCATTAAATGCCCACTTGACATCCAGAGGACCAGTCAAGGAGATTCTGAAGGACACTCTGAACCTCACACACCCCAGGCAGACACTGGTTCTAGTCTGGTATCTTAATGTTATACTGGAATAAACATAACAATGCCTCAGTGTGAACCAGTAGTAACTACAACCTTAATTTTTTTCTTATCCTAGAAAACCACTTTTTAAAATGAAGTCACATCACCCAGAAGAATATTAAAATTCCAGGCATTTATTTGCAAATACTCTTTCATGATAGTTCTCAAAGGGTGACCTTGTACACCAACACTTCTTTCATGCCCTAAGTTGTTAACAAACTTACCCTGAGGCAAGCTGTTCAGCTGCCATTTTTTTCTTTGCACCTCAGAACAAAGAGGAAAGAGTTCCGCACTCATTGGACATTCACAGGCAACTGAGGTATAACCTGGGTAGGACTAAGACTATCAGAAAGACAAATCAGCTGTTTATAGATTTTCTGAAAACAAAAGACGTTTTCCTTTGTCTAAACAGACTGTCCCTATAAGGATAGTCAGCTGCATTACCTTCTGTAGTAAGGTCTGTGGTAGATGCCTGTAAAGAAGGGCAGACCACATTCTGCCAGGACCACAGCTATCTTCAGCCTACTTGACTGGGGTTAGTGCACAGGACATTTTAGTGGCAGCCATGTGGCCCCCTTTTCATACATTTTCTAAGCACTACAGGTAGGATTTTACCTCTAGGTGTAGTGCTGGGTTTGCATCTGCCATACTAAAGGAAATGATCCCCTCTTCTTTTACCTAGTAGTCAACTACCCTTTCTGATCAGTAGATCACCTTTATTAATCTTCTGTGAAGTTATGAGTGCTACAGTAATCCACATGAAGAACGTAATAGAATTCTATAGGAAATTATGCACAGCACTAGATGTTTGAATGGCGTCTCTGCCTTCTTTGGAACACAGAGTAGGTGTGGTTAACCTTGACTTGCCCCCCCCCCCACTTAGTCCTTTGTTTCCTCTTTCCTTATTCTTTCTCATTGGTCATATACCTCGGAAAAGCTAGAAATATGTGGGTCTTGGGTCAGGATCCCCAGAAATTGCTCTGCAGCATTTTCTTCTGGCTGACATTGATCCTAGGGGGTGATAAAAAGAAACAAAGGTGGCATGGGCAGATGTCACCTGTGTAGAAGTATATAAAGACATCAGAGTTAAGGCAAAGTTAGGCTAGCCATAGAGGAACAGATGCTCATCTCTTCTGATCTGCCCAGATGTTAGACCTCAGCCTGTATCAGATTTCCCTGACATTATGACTGGAGCATGTGAACATTTACTCCTTTGGAAAGTTACCTACAAAACTGTGCTTTATAATCAGTTAGGAAATATACTGATCACTTATCATCATCTTTCGGCTTTTCCCATTAGGGGTCACCACATCAGATCATCTCTTTCCATTTCTTCCATTCCTCTGCATCTTGCTCTGTCACACCAACAACCTGCATGTCCTCTCTCACCACGTCCATAAACCTTATCTTAGTCCTTTCTCTTTTCCTCTTACCTGGCAGCTCCATCCTTAGCATCATTTTCCCAATATACCCATCGTCCTTCCTCAGCACATGTCCAAACCAATGCAATCTCGTCTCTCTTGCTTTGTCTCTAAACTGTCCAACATGAGCTGACCCTCTAATATACTTATTCCTAATCCTATCCATCCTTGTCACACCGAGTGCAAATCTTAACATCTTTAACTCTGCCACATCTAGCTCTGACTCCTGCCTTTTTGTCAATGCCACTGTCTCGAACCCATATAACATAGCTGGTCTCACTACCCTCTTGTAGACCTTCCCTTTCACTCTTACTGGTACCCGTCTATCACAAATCATTCCTGACTCTCTTCTCCACCCATTCCACCCTGCCTGTACTCTCTTCTTCACCTCTCTTCCACATTTACCATTACTCTGAACTGTTGATCCCAAGTACTTAAACTCGTCCACCTTTACCAACTCTACTCCCTACATCCTCACCATTCCTCTACCCTCCCTCTCATTTACACACATATATTCTGTCTTAGCCCTGCTGACCTTCATTCTTCTGCTCTCTAGAGCATATCCCCACCTCTCCAGAGTCTCCTCAACCTGATTCCTACTCTCACACAGATCACAATATCATCTGCAAACATCATAGTCCACAGTGCCTCCTGTCTGATCTCATCTGTCAACCTGTCCATCACCACTGCAAATAAGAAAATATACTGATCACTAACAAAAAATAAATAAATAACATGACTATAGAAGTTGTCATATGTTAACAACATTTGAATTAACAAATACAGGAAATTATTCTGAATTTACTTGTAGCTTGGGATGAGTTGGCTTGAGAAGCACTCCATTGTGTTCTGGTCACTCTACTTACATTCACTTGCTTTTCGACTAACATTGTTTTACTCTTTTGCCTTTTATGTGAATAATCTTCATATTTTTTCCCCATTTAATTTCATTCTTGTCAGCTTTTTGGTATTAAAGCAGTGCTAAATATTTCATAATGCAATTGTTTACTTGCAAAACTTCTTCCTGTAAAAACTAAAAACGTGCATGCAAATGACAGGCAACTGAATTGATATACAAAAGTAAAATAATTGTCAGCTTTTACCTTGCAAGTGGTAACACCTGCAAAACAAAAGCCTGAAAGAAACCCAGTAGGAGTTAATTTTAGGAAACTATTCCAGAATCTAAAACATTGAGGAATACAGAACTCAAGTTATCTGTTTGTAACTACATGTTTATGTTCTCTTTGCAATGCATTTTGAAATTTGCATATCTTATGAAATATATATATATATATATATATATATATATATATATATATATATATATATATATATATACATACCTGTGCCAATCAGTGGTAGTAGCATAAAATGTGCAAAAATTCACTATTCTCTAAAAAACAGTGTGTGTGTGTGTGTGTGTGTGTGTGTGTGTGTGTGTGTGTGTGTGTGTGTGTGTGTGTGTGTCAGAAATCTGTTGTCAAACAGACGTTAGCAACCTTTGTATGTTTCCTAGGAAACAAAGTGCATGCATCAGAAACCTGTTTTTAAGCAGTTTTTAGACATAATACATTGCTATTCGTTTCAGTAAAGCACATATTTCAAAATGTGACACAAGTAATTGCTGAAGAGTGGATACATTTTGTTCAGTAGATTTTAGAATTTTGAAGGTTAAGTATGGGTTTGGGGTATATTCCCAAGTCACACAGTTCATGCCGATATATATTTAGGTTCATGAACTGTACAGTGGATTTAAATACAAAGAAACACCTACCTCCTCTTTTTAACACACATTCCATTGGTAATTTCATAACCTGTGATAACACTGTGGGAATAAAATTGAAACAACTTTATTTAAGGTGAAGCATTACTGAAATGTAAAGTTACCTAGGAGACTGCTATTAAGCGTGAATCTTTTAATTTAGAATATGCCTATATTCCAAATATGGCTTTGCTTGATGAAGAGTCTGCACATTTTTCTCAAACTGCACTTCATTTATTATTCAGTGAAATGCTTATTAAACAGGCTTGGATTTGCTGTGTTAATCAGCCTGAGCAATAAGTCAGCATATAGATAGTCGGGCACTGATTAGACCAGATGTTTGGGCAAATTATTTACATTGCAGTGAATGAACTATTTCCCTAAATGCTGTTTCCAAATACAGATTAATGTTTTTATCTACTATATATATAAAATTGACAATATAAATTATGAACAGGTTGTCCAGAAGTGGTCATGCACATGCCAAAGGGTATGAACAAAACAAATACAATGATAGCACCTCTGTGATAAAAGGAAGAGTTGATACTGCATTCCTTAACTAGGCTGAGTGTAAAATGTAGCTGCATGCATTTCTGAGGTTTGTCATTAAAGAATGATGTATTCTCACATAATGTTGAATTAATTGCAATTAAATGCATCTGCAGAAAGCACTGTATCATTTGTACCTGTTGTTAGTTTTTGGTATGTATGTCAGAAAATCCATGATAAAATGCTAAAAAACAATACATCTAGAAGCAGTTACAAAGAAGCATATGTCAAGAATGAACAGAAGAAGATGGTCTTTAGAGGCACCGGGATCAGTATAAAATTAAATGTACTTTAAATGCATGTTTTCAGACTCATAACTTGAAGAAACCTTTAAACTGAAAATGTATGATAAGTGGCAGAAAATGGACAAATAGGTGTTAAGATTACATAATGGCAACACCCTAAAATAATAAATAAACTGATTGATTGATTGATTGATTTCTACTCACACATCTGCACAGTTTCACAAGGGGCAATACCATACCTATGTCTGTTTGGTGGCATTAGGATATGAATACCTCTAAACTGTAAATTCTGCAACTGAAGTGTGAATGTTGAATAGAGACTGTGCAGGTATTATAGGTTCATAGATTCACAGGTGGTTACTGGGCTATTGACCCAAAGGTCTTTATAAGCTTAGCCATGTATATGCAATATAATACTAGAGAAATCCAATATAAAGGATCTTTCCAAAACTCAAAATCTTAGTTAACAACGACTTCCCATATCTAGGAGGGTCATAAATGAAATCCCTGGCAGGAATTTATGGTTTACCATCCAATCATCCAGGCTACAGTTAAACAGGGTCATAGAAGGGCTCTGTTTGATGTGAATTGGTAGCCTATTCCAGAGGAGTGGCAACCTCTGACAGACATATCTGTCTCTCCAGCATGTCCTGTTTATGTCGCAGGACAGGTTAAGGTCCCTAGACTGGGTGACCCTTATCGCATTTGACTTGCAGATGTGCAGCATTTCCATTAGGTTTGGATCCAAGATTGCTCTGTAGGCCAGGTACAAATCTCCTCTCAGTAGTCTGTATGCTACTGAGTACAGTGACAGTGACTTTAGTCTGTCAGTGTATGGCATGTGCTGTAGACTCTGAATTTTTCTTAGTTAGAAATCTCTGAGCTCTGTCAATTTGCTGCAGGTGCCTGGTAAGGTACATACCAAAGGGAGCATTGTACTCAATTACTGGCCTAATGAGGGTCGAGTATAGGGGAGTTATGACCCGTTTTGCTCTTGAGGCACTGCCTTTGCTAATAAGGTGTGTGATGTAGAATGCTTTACTTACCACAGTAGACACATGGTGGTCAACGTTTAGGCTACAGTCAACTTCCATACCCAAATCTCTCACTACTGAGTTGTTATATAGGGTATTATTATTTATATGATAGTCTGCAGGGATATTGTTATTACTGAAGAGGATGATAATGCATTTTTTGCATTGATTCTGAGTTCATGGCTTTGGCACCAATCATTGGTTTGTGTAAGCCCATCTTGAAGTATATTGACATCACTTGGAGATTCAATGATTGCACTTAATTTGTAGTCATCTATCAGATACAGCAGCGTCAATACATTTGTATAAGTAATTGTATAGGGCATTTGTGTATACTTTAGTATAGCTGTCAATGCCATCTGTGAGAACAGGAGCTTGGAAATTATTTATGCCATCCCTTAGGAGGGTTTAATTAGCTTTGGTGAATTTGTTTAGCCTGATTTCACCTAATATGAGTTCAAGTGTTATAGCTACTTCAAATGTGATTGATTTGTGATCAGATTTAACCAGTGAGGGTCCTATACTTGTGGTGGTGCAATGGTCACACATGTTGGTGAGGGGCAAGCTGAGAATATTTGAGCCCCTTGTGGGGTTGCATACTATTTTTTCCAGGGTATTAGTGTTAAGAAAGTCCAGGAACTTTTGTGCGAGCATGTTGGTACTCATATAAGTTTCTCAGTCAATGGAGGAATAGTTAAAATTGCCCATGACTAGAGTGTTTGGTTGTAATTTGATTGACTCAGGTAAATCCAAATAAACACAGGGATATCATATTTCATTGAAGGGGCCTATAGCTAACGATGTCTTGAAGGGGGGGGGGTCTTACCCAAGGTTAGTTGAACTTGGAGTAATTCCATAGCGTTTTCCTGGCTAACCAGTCTAGAGGTTTATTTATCTTTGATGAACATAGATATTCCTCCTCCTTTGGTTCTCACATGTACATTTTGCAGTCTGAAATTGTGGAAGGCATTGCAGCCTTGCAAGTCTAGGGTAGTCTCTGCATCTCTGAACCAAGTTTCTGTAACTGCACAGATGTCAGCATCCTCCAGGGAGAGTAATGCTTCCAGAGAGTGCAGTTCCTGATTTAAACTTCTAGCATTTAGCAGCATAAACTTTAATTTATTTCTGAGTGATATTTTCATGTTGGAAATTTTGCTCTTGAGACCTTGCCTAAAAAAGACACTATACGGGAGACAAGTGCCTTTGCCAGTAACCAAAAGCCTAGAGATGACTGGTGAAGACTATATCTGGTAAAGCAGCGTGGTCTATCAACCATGTCATCCCATGCTGAGAGAAACTGGATCTCCTTAGAATGACACCAGAACTTAAGCCAATTGTTGAAGTCAATCATTTTTTGTTTATATTGTGGTATCATCCTATGTGAGGGTAGAATGCTGCTCAAGGTTAGGGACATGCCTGCCTAGGACACATACTCAAAGAGCTCAGTCATGTCTCTCTTCATATAGTCAAATGAGGTAAGTCTCAAGTCATTCGCACCAACATGAACTTGACAGAGTCATAACAGTACTTGTTGTTGAGAGACTTGAGTGCATGTGTGATCTTTCAGATCCTGGCACCCAATAGACAGCTGAATGTAACTTTCTCCTTGTCCAGCCTGGTGAATGGGACATCTGTGTGCCTCACATTGGAGTCACCTATGACTAAAAAATTTGGTTTAGATTTGCTTTGCCTTAGGGGCTTATTTGTTGAGATACTGATGCTTATGTTTTTATGAGTATTGAGTGCTGCAGGTGATATATTAGGTAGAAGGTCTCTAGTGTTTAGGTAGGTTTCTAGTGAGTACCTCTGTGTATGATGGTTTGTGTGTTGAGTGCATGTTTTGCAAAAGATGTTTTGTGCGCGAGAGTGGTAGGATTCCAGATTCTTAGTGTAGATGCAGCTCTCACAAGATGTACTTGGGTGATTTATGAGTAGAGGGTTGTCAGTGTACATCAGGATACTCATGTCAATCAGGCTGGTAGCAGAATTGGAGAGAGGCTGACTATCCATAATGCTAGGCTAAATCCTGTTTTCACAGTAGGAAAAGAAAATGGAGGGTGTGGTATAGCTGGGTGCTGTCAGCGGGGTCTATACTAATGGGGCTGCTCTATAAATGGTGTATATTAGTGAGGGTTCTCTAAATGGTAGGAGTCTATTGCAGATTTGGTGGTTTTGGGACTACTTAAGGGGCAAAAGCACAGCTGAGGTGTTCTCTGAGCAGCTAGAGCCAAATGTAAGGACTTCTCAGCTGGATCACGTGCAGCTACTATGGAAAAATGCATCTGAGTCTGTAACCGCTAATAGTTACCCCCACTGCATGGTAGTGCATGATGGTGCATGGTGGTGCTGTACACATAAACAGATGAATACAGCAGAGAAGTGGCCAGTCACCTAACTCTGTGGAGCTGTAATAAAACAAGCGCAATCCTACACAAACATGGGGTTTATGTAGCAACAGTGAGCACATTGAATTAAATAATTTAACCAATAAGAAAGCTCAAAACTGACCCCTGCCAGAAACATTCAATTAGATGAGTCCAAACTGCACTCTCCTGCCACAAGGATGGAGGGGGGGGGGGGGGCTCACCAAAAAGGTTAGCCTGGCTTAGTGCACAATTTAACAAACAGAACCAGATGCAGCAGGTCTGTATCTAGCCTATGCTATACCAGACAAGAAGTGCAACCAACCAGCAAGAACAGATTAAAAAAATCAGCAAAACAGCAAAAAAATACAGTTTAAAAGTACAAAATACAGTATAAAATTGTACTTATGGTTAGCAGAATGCAAGTGATTCCTTGGATTGCACAGATGAATACAGCAGAGCAGTGGCTGGTCTCCAGACTCTGTGGAGCTGTGTTAAAACAGTAAGCAAACTGAATTAAAGAATTTAAGTAATAAAAGAGCTCAAATCTGAGCCCTATGCCACCAGCCTTCAATCAGATGAGTCCTAACTTCACTCTCCTGCACAAAGGTGCAGGGAGGCCCTCTCCAGCAAATGATAGCCTGGTTTGGTGCTCAGTTTAAAAAACAGAACCAGATTCAGCAGCTCTGAATCTAGTCTATGCTACAGCAGCCAAAAAATGCAACAAATCAGCAAGAATAGTTTAAAAATATCAGCAATATAGGAAAAATACAGTTTAAAAGTAGAAAATACAGTGTAAAATTGTACTTATGGTTGGCAGAATGCAACAGATTCTTTGGACTGCACAGATGAATACAGCAAAGCAGTGGCTGATCGCCTGATTCTGTGGAGCTGTGCTAAAACTGTAATATAACAGTAAAATCTGCATGCTACCTTTGTGAATATTGTATGCATTTGTGTATATACATACACACACACAAACGCACACACACACACACACACACACATATATATATATATATATTTATATATATATATATATATATATATATATATATATATATGGATTCACTTTATATCCTCGAAATACTGAAATATCGAAACCGTAAAACAATGAAAACTCAGCATGAAATTCAAAATCTCGCACACCGGAGATTTTGAATTAGCGCTACTCACACACACACACACACACACACACACACACACACACACACACACACACACACACACACACACACACACACACACACACACACACACACACACACACACACACACACACACACACACACACCTTCCTCCCCACACACAAACACAAGCTCTCTACTACATAAAAGCAGGAGGACAAGCCCCCCCCCTGCACCCTCCATGTGTGTGACTGTGGTCTCCACACCCCCCCTACTTAAATATTCTAACTCCGAGGTCGCACTACATACAAACACACACGAAACATGACCACACAAGCTACATTCTCCTCGCACACACACATCACTGCAACAAAACACACAAACACACACCACAGCCCCTACCCAAAACCCTTAACAAATAAACATTAACCTGAATCCACAACCACAGCAAAACACTGGAAGCGCTAAATCTCTGGTGTGTGAGGTTTTGAATTTCGCGCTTTTGAGGTTTTGTTGTTTTCAGGATTCCACTTTATGGGCTCAAAGTACTGAATTTCGATATTTCAGTATTTTGCGCTTCTAAAGTGAATCTATATATATATATATATATATATATATATATATATATATATATATATATATATATATATATATATATATATATATATGTATCCAGCTAGATGTATCTACCTATACATTTATATATAAATAGATAGATTTTGAGCATTTTAGGAAACCATTATGCATAAGATGCGGTAGGAGTAAAGACACAGAAATTGATAAACTGTGTGTAGCTTCTAAAATCAGTTCTCAGACACAACAGAGTATACATGTATTTGCAAAACCTTATGCAAAGCAGTTTGGCTCCACAAAGGGAGCAATAAATTTACATATGTTATAGCAACATTCAGAAAACCTCAGATACTGAAATAAAATTAGTTTATAATAAAAAAGAGCTACACATGCTGGACCCAAACAAAGCACAGGGAGGAGATGTAATTAGTAATAATGACCTGAGAACACTTTGGCATGAACTTACAGCACCATTAAATCTGTTATTCACTAGGTCATTTAAATATGGGGAGATACCTCAAGACTGGGACATGCACTTGTTAAAATTGTCTTTAAAGGGAAGGGGAATAGGACAAACCTAGAGCCATATACACCCATAAGTTTACATTCTTATTTTGGATAAATTATTACCAGAACTGGAAATGTTGGGACTTGAAACCATATATCAGCATGCATATGTTGAAAAGAGATCTATAACCACCCATTACATAATATTATATAACAATATAATAACAGCTATAAAGGAAAGATTATGCTGTGATGCAATTTATATAAACATAACTATTTACAGGATCATACACAAAACACTGATCAATAAATTAGAACAACTGAGTATTGATGTGCTTATAAAATGGATAGCTGCATGGCTTATAAATAGGACATGGCAAGTATCATACTGCAAGTGGATGGGTGAAATTCTAGATTACCGTCAGATCTACTATCTGTATGCAGACAGTTTGAAGTTGGATAAACTGATTACATGTCTTGCAGATAAGGCACATCTGCTAAAAAACTTGATTTAACTGACCATTTGGGTATATGAGAATAAAATTTTGATTAACACATCAAAAATAAACATATGGGATTTGGGAAACAAAGACTGAAAGGCAAATATTTAACCAGCACACAGTAATTGAAACTGAAGATTTATTTAAGGACTTGAATATGTGGATAGCTTCAGCATTGGGTTTTTCCTAATCATATCAACTAATTGGTTAATGATAGTTACAGAATAGTTTGTATACAAGTATTTAACAAGGTCTAGAAATTCATAAATAATAAAATCATTGTTTGTTAGCTGCTTTAGACCCAGACTTGAGTATGGAATAACAGTATGTATATCTTATAATAAAACAAGCATGAGTAAATTGGAAATAGTGCAGCAGAAATATATCAAAGCATAAATGGATATGAACATTTAAGTTATTATGAAAGAATAAAATATCTGAACTTGTACAATGCCTCATATAGACATTTAAGATTAGACCATATTCAGGTATATGGGGCATTTAGAAACAACTACCTCTGGGAATGTTTGGTGTTATCAAAAAGTAGTAGGGAATAATTAGACAGCCTATGTAAAAGATTATATAAGAATGACAGGTATATTAATTGGTTCTTTGTCAGAGTAGCTAATGCATGGAATAGGCAGCCAAATTACATCAAAACAAGCATATGCTTAGATATTTTTATGAACAACCCAGATGCTTATTGTGGGAATAACTGTATATTGGCAGGCTAAAATGGCATTGCTGCCTTGCTTGAGACATTTGCATGTATTTGTACATATGTATATGTACCGTTGTCTTCTTCTTCTTTTTCTTCCTTTGGTCTAATACTGAGTAGAATGCTTCACCTGGTAGTCTGGCCAGTGTGGGTGAAATCGAGAGCTAGCACCCTTCTTTAAAATACGTCACAGAGATCTGCTGTTTGAGGTGTCTGAGACAAGAACGTTGAAGATGAGAAACTGAAATCATGGTGAAGGGAACTAGGAACTGTTCTCTCCATGTCTGCTTTTGTAATGCTGTGTATGGTCTTGTGTGAACACCCTGGTTAACTGCCAAAGTCCAGAGGACAGTTATGGCTGGCGTCAACAAAGCCATGTATTAGTAGTTGCAGGGAGGCAATTTCTGTTCACAATGAAGCCATCATGCTATTGTCTTCATAATAAACAACCATTCTTCGTGTCACTGCCTACTCTCTAGTTTGCTGACTTTTTTTGTTTAAATATGTAGCCCTGTGTTACCCAATTCTGCATTTCTCTTAATTGATTTTCTCCTGGGTTTCCATCGAAGATCACAACATACTCTATAACATCTGTCTTGCACATGAGAGCTACCTCCAAAAGGGCATGGCTTCTTTCTTTTCACTTGCCTCAGAAAGTATTACAAGTATTTCTTTTATCTCAGTTTCTGTGCCTACAATTTTTTCACCTTTTGAGCTATTATCTTGTTATAACAAGTGTTTTCATTTTGCCTGCTATGGGATATGTTTATTTATTTTCTCTTACATTTATTTTATCTACTCCCGTTTTTTGCAAGTTCCTGTCCTCCTATTCAATTTCAAGTGATTTATATATTTTTGGTTTTCATAAACTGTCTTTTCTTTCCTTTTTTTTAATTAATGCATTTATATTGTAATAGCAGGAAAATTCAACAAAGTACATACCATAAATTCCAGTCTGTTGCATTGTTGTGATAGCGGTGACATAAGCATGATTTATGTGTGTAGTATTTATGCATTGTGTTATTATTGGTGGTATACTGCTGAGCCTTTAGCAATGCTTTTCTAGTACTGCATGTTCATATTTGATTATAAGCATATGGTTATACCTTCTTCTTCTTTTGGCTTTTCCCGGTTAGGGGTCGCCACAGCAGAACTCCGGTCCGCTAATGATTGTCAGTAGATTTTTTTACGTGCACCGAGGTGCCAGCTCGATGCCCAACCTTCAGTGAAGGCATGCCCATTCTAGAGCATGTCTTTTGAATGCCACTCAACCGCGAGGAGGACATGAGGACTCCACACAGAAGGCGCTCCAGCTGAGAATCGAACGGGAGAACCTCTTGCTGTGAGGCAACAATGCCACCGCTGCACCACCGCGGCTTACCCATATGGTTATACCTAACATGTAGTCATTCTTTTAAGTGGTATTTTATATATGTGATCTCTATTTATTAATGGCTAATAATTTTTGTTTTCACTTAAACCTGCATTATAATCAGATTCTAATTATGGGATAGCTAGATCTACTTTGTAGCAGACCTTACCCATCATTGATGTTGGTATCGTTTCTTAACTGATTTTGCACTTCTGTATCTGTGCATTTTCTTTGAACCTCACATCTTTCTGTATGACATCTGAAGTTATGTCCTTCCGCGTGTCTTTTTCAAACACTAGAACCCCCTCTTCAACATATCCTTAGTGTAGTTATGATTGCTGCATAGTGCAATTTTATACAGACATTTTTAAATATTTTCTGTCTCTGTTTCCATCTTTTCAACCTTATTATCAACACATCTGCTGCTATCCACATTATTGATCTAGTTGCCTAACCTATTCAATTATCTTGTCCTTGGAGTACAATTAATGCTAATGTTGTTCCTGTACTGCTAACATCAGTTGGACTGCAGAGGGATTTGAATTTTTGTAATGTTTCCAACTCTCTAATATAATGCTAGCAGACTGGCATATGCAAACTTGTCAAATCTAGCTGTTTAAGAAAATAAACAAATTATATAAGAATTCAGTTTTAAACATATGATTTATGCCTTTAGTTTGTGTATTTCATTTTCTTTTCCTTCCCCACACATCCACAGTGAGTATTGTTTTTGCTCTGCAAAATGTTTGCCGTCAGAGACTTGATTAATCACTTTCTCACATGAATCACATGGTCATCGATTATAAAGCTGAATAAGCAGACCTGGTACAGTTGCTAGAGGAAAAAAAAAAGAACTGATAGGCTTTGGTGAGATTTAGACCATTCAGTGTGAATTCACCATAAGAAGCATGTGAAAACTGAAATAAGTCAGCATGAAAATTATGTTAAGTTGTTTTGACAGTATCTGGCCTGTAAAACAGTTTGCAAATTCATTACACTGTTATCAGAAGTCTCTGTGTAACAGTACTACTGTATATGTAAGGAAATAATTTTCATATGACTTTATTTTCATCTTCATAGCTATTAACTTTGATTGATTAATTGTGGTGTACCCTGTTAAACAAACACAAATACATAATTAAATAAGCAAGGAAATAAGGTAAGTGAAAAACGGTTAGACTATTACATCAGCTTATTTGTTGATGTTTCCTTTTCATGTGTAGCATGGGTGTCTGTTTTTGTTGAGCGCTTAATTTTTATTTTCTTCATTAAGTAATGTAACATTCATACCTGATACCCTAACAACTTTTTGTGCAAATGATCTTATACTTCTCATGTTTCACCCCCTTCCCCCATTCAAAATTCCCCACGGATCTATTACTTGTGTCTAATAATATTCTACATATTAAAGGAAAAAAAAAAACAATAATCATAGCAACTCAATCCATTGTGTGATCATAGACTGCTTTGTGTCCCCATTGGTTATTCTTGATCCAATTACACACAGAACTCTGACTTGAGCCCTTTCTTTTCTTTAACCATCATACAATCTGGACTTGTAGTAAAATAGTTGGACAGTTAAAACTACAAATAAATCCACTTAATTCCATAAACTCTGAGTACAGAAGCCAAAACAATATAACACTGAGACTGAATATGACGTTACAATCCTGAATGTTGGGGCACACCCCAAAATATCACTAGATTGCAAATTGGTATAAAAATGTAGATCTGCATGTCTTTTTAGTAGACAGAAGCAATAGTGTTCCTCTATACCAGGGTTGATTGTCTTCATGTTTGAGGTATATGCACCTTTTTTCTCCATAGGACAAGTATCGTACCTCACTGACCTACAAAGCATGCTTTTTGCAGCAGCCTTCCTTACTTCTCAGCAAGGATGATCATAACTTACTACTCCATTATACTTACTTAACACACACATGGCTGAGAAACCCTTTTCTATATCTAATCCATATAATGGCATGCCTCCTAAAATTAGGAGGTACTCAGAGACTAAAATGCTTAGCAACAAACTTTAACACACTTTTATGCTCATTTCAAGTGCAACTGTTTAGGTTTAGTGTTTAATTGTACCAAACACTGTTTTCTCATATTAGTGTAAGAAACACTCATTATATATAATGTAATATTTGACACTTATAGTGTCATTAAATCTGTCTCCTGGAGTAATACTGGCATTAACGAATATGTAAAATACAAAACAGCAAAAGATTTTAAAAAGATGGATTATGCGCAAAGGAGAGTATATACTGACATCTACAACAAATGCAATAGCCTGTTAAACTTGTTGAGTTCAGATACTAAATTATACCTTTCATGAGTTACAGCTTTTGGAATCTGGTCTCGATTTTAACGCCTGCTGTTTCTACTTCTTCTCTTTTCAATGAAAATAAAGAAAAAACGTGCCAAAATTATAAGGTTAGACATGGAAGTGCCACTATAGATACTCTTACTGAAAGCCTACTTAATGTCAGCAGTTGACACACTAGAATGCATGTTGAAAGGCTATATTGGTAATTCCCGAAAGATGGATTCCAAAACACAGCAAATATGTGAACTATACACACATTAGAACATGTGAGAGACTCTTTAAACACAGAAGCAGTTCTTCAAAAATGTTATACTTACAAAATAGTTTCCTTCATGGCAGAAGCAATGTAGAATTTTAGAGAATTATACAATTTACAAATTTGCCACACAAAGTTCCAAAGGCTTAGTTAAAGTATAAGGTAAAAATTGTAATAGGTGGTGTGATGGTTTTGGAGTAAAAAGAAAATGGGAAACCATAGGATGCTGAAAGTATCTGACTGCTGAAAATTTCTTACAACAAAATGTAAACTTCCACATCCATTTTACCAGCATAACAAAATGCTACATGACAGAAATTACAGTTCTGGCCAGTCAGTTATGTATTTGGATTGTTTTAATGCATTGTTTTTTTTTTTTTTTTTGAATTTCGAACTGAAAAACACAAGCAGGCATGGAAAGAAATGCTCAAGAGTAAGGATTTCAGTTTGAATACAGTGTGCAGCTCCAGGATATTGTAGCAGTGCATTTGTATAACAGTTAGACTAAATAACAAAACTGGTGAGTAACCAAGTAGATAAAGTAACTGTAGCCTGTATATAGTATAGGGACATAACAGTTAGGGGATTGAATTATATAAGTAAATTGCTGTGGTACAGCAAGGTCTGACCCCGGGATTCAATAAAGGAATTTTACAGTGTCAGAATAGAGTAGCAGCTTCTGCACAGAATATGGCCGCCGAGCGATTCAGTAAACAAGGCTGGGGGTGTGCACGAGCCTGCCTGCACTATTCTGGCATGGACACCACTGAATAATACTAATTACCTCATTTGCTGGTGAAAACTATTTAAATGAGGTGAATTAGCAATTCAGTAAGCAGGCAGGCATCCGTGTCAGAGCAGTGTCCATTGCAGAAATGTATTCGGTTACTAACAATGTACATTTCTGCAAAAATCAAAACGGGGGCATGACAGCTCAAAGTAAAGCATGTATTATGACTATTAGGCATGCCAATAGCCAAAAATATGGCCAATGACATGGAAAACTGTTGCAAAATTATAAAAATTAATTTTTTGGGGCCAGTTTTGGCTGTTTAAGCATAGCACAGCAGTGTGCAAACGAGTTGGTGCAGAAAATAAAAAATAAAATGTAAAAACAAAATTTTATGTTAAGTATGAATTTTGCCAATATAGTGGATAGAAAGCAGAACCAAAACAATAACAAGTCACACTGGTTGCTAAGAACATAGGATTTGGTATAGTGGTATAACAAGGGACTAAGGCAGTGGGGTATACATATGAGCAAAATTTACTGAATAGCAAAATGGGAGACCATTGTCTGGATGCACCTAACCATGTAGGGGCTATAATAGAGTGGTGTAAGAGGAGAAGCAGCTGACATGAAAAGGGGGTTGCCATGCTTGGTGTAAGCACATTGGAGCTCCATGGCTGCCATTTGAGCACAGCTAAACAAGGGGGTGTGTCTGAGGCTGTATTGACTTATTCCATGAAATGAGGAGTGTATTCGCATCCAGGGGAGGGCCATTTTTGCTTAACGTGTTTACTTTAGCTAAACAGGTTTGCGCAGCATGCACCAGATCTTAAACCAAAAAAAAAAAAACCTCAGAAATAGCAGAACTATTTACATTTGAGCAGTGGGTTTGCGCGGCATGCCATGGGGCTTAAAAGGGGCAGAAATGGGAAGGGAAAAAAATGAGAAATAACAGAATAAAAGCAATCAAGTACAAATAATATAGCTGCCAGGTGGAATGTATCATAGTCAGCCAATCATACAGACAGCATCTGCAGCACAACAGTATAAACTATGGAAACACCTTTCAGTCTGGTATTTCCCACAAACTCTGCACCACTGGTGTACACACTCGGGAGAATTTTAACTTACAAAATGTTAGGGGCTGCTGTCACTTTGATGTATCAGTATGTACTAGAGACTGAGGGTGGTGAGGAGGATAATGCTGACAACCACCTGAGACTGACGGAGAGAAGAAGAGTGTTCAGACCCAGGGTAACCTACCAGGGGCTACATGATCTGGAGATAGTAGAGCACTACAGGGTTGACAGGGACATACTTCAGCAACTCATTGAGCTGTGCCAGCCTCACCTCAGACCCAGAGCCAACAGATCGGAACCCTCCCAGTGGATACCAAGGTATGTGTACCCTTAAGAATACTAGCTACAGACACTTTCCAAAGACCTACTGGGGACATCATGGGGGTCTCACAGGCATCTGCATCCAGGGTACTCCACCAGTTCCTGGATGCCATATTACCACATGCTGGTGAGCACATTTATTTCCCCAGAATCCCTGAGGAGAGGACCAGCAATATGTGCCTCTTCCACTGTGTAGCAGACTACCCAGAGGTACTGGGTGCCATACACTGCACACACATCCACATCAAAGCACTGCCCGGTGAACATGGTAAGGTCTACGTAAACCACAAGGGCTTTCACTCCATCAGCTGCCAGGTCATGTGCAATGACCAGGGCATTATCATTAATGTGCGTGATGGCAGCCCTGGAAGCTATTATGACTCCCACATCTGGTATTCCTCACAGCTGTACCAGGGATTTGCCAGGGGAACATCCCATATGGCCATCTGGTGGGGGATGCTGGCTATGCACTAGAGCCATGGATGATGACACCTATCAGAAATGCACTCACACGCACTCAAGAATGCCATAATGATGCACAAACAAACCAGGATCATTATAGAGCATGTGTTTGGGATACTCAAGTCACGGTTCCACTGCCTTGACATATCTGGTGGAGCCCTACAGTACTCTTCAGCCACATGTGCACACATGTTCATAGTATGTGCCATGATACATAGTATGATCCTGCGGAAACAGCTGCAGCAGGAACAGCACAGGTAATTGCCACACAGTCCTCCACCATTGCCAAGGTCCCCACAGGAACACAGAGACTCAGAGGAAGAACCTACTGAGCCAGCTACTGTAGGCAGACAGAGGAGTTCCCAGTATGCCCTGGCCATGGCAAAACGTCAACGCATAGCACACACACTGACACTGTAGGGAACTAGGGGCTGACACCTCTCTCCAACTTGCACACACAGTGAAATGGATGCCACAGACATCACACTACCAGTACCTACCTGTACATTACTATGTATAGGCAGTGTACTGTGTACATCCAACATAGGCATCCCTCAAGCACCATCCTCACAACTGCTGCAGGCACAATGTAAGCCAGTCTTCTTAACAATAAATGAATGGAGTAGTATGGTCTGGTAGCATATCTATGGTATCGCTGCATGCATGCAAGGGAATGGGGTGGCCTACTGGTATAGCAGCAGAAAACTGACAGCTATGTGGGACACGAGGAAATGTTTGCCCAATACTGGCTTCCCCACACTATGTAGTAGTACCCAAGGAGACAAATCCCACTGCAGTATATGTGGGGGCCAACCAACTGGGGAGTCATAGGTCACAGGCATGGATGTCAATGTGGGGGTCCCATACTCAACCCTCAGCCTCACCCAACAAGTCAGCCATAGAAAACCATGAAGAAATTTCTGGCAAAGGGCCACAAATGGCAACAATGATGAAATACCCCCTATAGACTTACACAGTGATATCACAGCAGGTCTTGTAGCTGCAGTAAACCTCTGTAGGGTAAGAAGTCTGAAACTCAATGTATGCCATTACAATCTGACCTGTGGTCTTTAGTGATATGCCTCTGTTCTCCAAGACAGGGCACAATACTATGCTAAATGGAACCAAAATGTAAAGCAAATATCAGCACAGTCTGTGCAAATGTGTACAGTTAACAGGTGTGCCCCCCCCCACACCCATAATCCCATAGAAATGCAGTAACATGTATGTTTGTAGGGAAATAGCAGCAGAACACACATTGCTTGGGCTGTCTCAATAAACATGATAACTTGTAGCATGTCTACAATATGCAGGGGTCAATGAGCTATGTATATGTGTGGTTAATACTGTCATGATATGGCTAGCACTTATTCCTGGCTATTGTGTTTTAATAGCCTAGGTACAGTACTATGGTTGACAGGGCCATGTGCCGAGAATTGCAGTGCAGTGCCAACTATTTTGCATGTCAGCTAACCTATGGTAGGAGTTGTACACGCTGTCAAGACATCAATATCTGCTACTGCAGGAAAGCTGGACAGGTCATGGACAGGGGGCCACACATATGGACAGTGCACAGCTTGGAGTAACCCACACAGTGCCTAACATATCTCTCAACTGTTCAGACCTATTGCAGAATGTCCAGAGGTTTGCATCATATTTGTGGTCTGTATATCATGAAATAGTGGTTGTCTGGCAATTCATTGGCAAATCACATAAGGCTAAGGTCAGAAAATAATGACAGATTGTAGTGTCAGAATTCATACCCTATAGAAAAATGCATGCTATTGCAAAACCTGTTATCATATCACCTTTCTAGGTTTGTAAGGCCAATACTTAAGAATGGTCTCTATAGTTAGGCCTTTATCCCCCAATTACTTATGGCTGTATGCAGATGTCTGGCTGTCAGAAGTTGAGAGGTATGGTACCTAGTAGGACAGCAGGTACCTGAAGGTCAGTGTACTGCCACTATATAAAAGGCTGCCAACTTTCTGTGTCAGCACTGACAACATGTCACTGGCCAACAGCCATACCTCTTGAATGACAGAGGTTTTCACAGAAGGAGCACAAGTATGCCTTGTATATCTGTTCTACTTGTCCTAATATTGCATTTGCCTGCCAACTATTTGCAAAACAAGAAAGGGTCATGTCAAAACAGCAATGGCAAACAGTGGGGAAGCAGATGTCATACCCATAAGAGAAAGCAAGCAATTACCAAACTGGTGTCCCAACTGTCTATGTTTGGCAGAACATTATTAACACCCTGTCCCCATGTGTGGGCCTTCATCTGACTATCATATATGAGCCTGTTCAGATGTTAGTCTGTGATGGTATGATAGCTAGGCCCACATGTAGCCTCATAATAACATATAGCAGCACAAACAGTCAAAGGACCACAGCAAATGTAGTGGTGCAATGATGGACAACCTGCTAAATAGGTACACTCAAAGGTGTAAAGTCCACAACCTTGCGTGTGATGTTACAGAATTTACCCCAATCACATCAGGATTAGAAATACATAACAGCCACTGTGGCCAAAGCCTGTGACTGGACTACATAAGGAAAAAGAGACACACATAAGGGGAAGGAGAGCCACTGGCCAGACAAATGGAGAATGTGCACACCAGAACAAATTGTGCAGTAACATAGGTGCCATGGAGTGTATGGAGTCAGTAAACATCACCTGCAAATACACAACACACATCCATGTAAGTAGATGTCTGCAACAAACCCCAAACATTGGACCCCCTCAGAGGCAAAAACACATGAGAACACCACAAATCTGCACATCACAGACCATGTAGACCCAACACACCAGGGTCTTGCAAACACTAAGGCCTAACCCTAAACCCCAAACACTTTCCCTACACAGATAGGCTAACAGCACTGTCCTTCTACCCAAATCTATACAGACTCTGCTGAGGTGACTCCTGCCTGGCATACAAAGCAATCCGGACCTTGCCTTGATGGGACTGTTGCACATCTGGAAGTCAAGGCCCACTCCATCAACCTGTAGGCACAGCATCAACCTGGGCTGTGATATCAGTACGCCATTGTCGGTGTGACAGATACATGTCCCAAACACTCCTCCATCTGTGGAATACACTCCCTGTCCACAGCAAGCCAAGTGCCTCAATACTCCTAGTAATGTGCTCCCTGTTTAAGTGCATGGGAAACACAAAATACAGTCCTGTGATTTCACCTGTATCCCTGCTGTACAGGGGCTCTGTGTGCTGACATGTCTTAACATGGGCTACACTCTCATCTCCATGGGTATAAGAGATTCAGACCCAATACCCTACTAACGTCATAGCAACCTATCAACCTATACACAACTGTCTGTCAGTGGTTCACCATATTACTCTGTACTCCTCTGCCACTGACATACCTGGACGTCACAGTGCTATGTGGAATGCACTACACATATAATGGACATTTCTGGACAGTAGAATGAACTCTGTACCCACACCCATACCTCTCAACCTCTGAAAGCAAGATGTCTGGACAAGGTCATAAATAAAAGTGGGACAAAGGCCCAATGATAGGCATGTGTTGTAAATATTCCCCTTACATATGGAGAAAGTTGATAGAATAATGGGTTTTGCATTAGCAGGAATTGTCTGAAGGATATGAAGTCTGAAACACTAATGTCTGTCATTATTTTGTAATGTCATCTTTAATTATATGCAACTAACTTGCCATAAAAACAGAAGTTTATGTAGACTGGATGAAACTTCTAGACAAATGCCTGGACAATCTGCCAAAAAATGTACAGTTGAGAGGTATGGCCACACCAGGATATAACTTTGCAGGTAAGAAGAATACCACACAAGCAGGAGATCCCCAGCCAGTATATCACCGAGTTGCTGGACTGTTTACACAGCTTCATCAGTCAACCAGCTGTAGCCAAACCTCTCAAATGGTCTTTTCGGGCAAGAATATGTATAGTTGGGCTCATAATATTGGTCTGTGAATCATACATCTTATATTCCTCTAATAAAGCACTGTGATGATCTGAGGATGTTTGTCACTAGGTAATGACACAATACATTCCAGTGTCAGACTTCAGATGTGTCTGCTAAAACAAACCCAGTACCTCCAGGAAAGTCTTGTTTACTTTTGAGAGGTATGGCTGCATCTGTTGCATGTGATACATAGACATATATATGGGCAACATATAACAATATGTCAAGCATACACAAACATAGACATGGGGAAGAGAGAGACAGACAGTGACAGAGAGACAGAGACACAGGGGAACACACAGAGGGTGAGACATGCTCAGGGATACTCTGAATGGCATAGAGTGATGTCCTGCTGCGGACAGTGGCATACCAATTGTAACCAGTTGAATGTGCCAGCATGAAGGTGTGCTCCATTGTGTAATAGTATTGAGGTGGGGGTTGTAATATCACATCACCTGCCTTTGAGTGTGTGTGTGTGTGTGTGTGTGTGTGTGTGTGTGTGTGTGTGTGTGTGTGTGTGTGTGTGTGTGTTTGTAGGTGAAACACTTTTAGGCCATTCCCAACCAGTACACTTCAAAGTGCCTTACTTTAGCAGTCCTACAGATGTCATTCACCTTAGAAGTACCTTTGGGATCTTGTCAGCCCTATAAGCTCTGTAGGGCATGCAATAACTGCATAACACTATAGTACAAATAACTAGATAGGTAGGGGTTTTAATCTCAGTCCTGGCAAATGTAAGTATGTGTGTGTGTGTGTGTGTGTGTGTGTGTGTGTGTGTGTGTGTGTGTGTGTGTGTGTGTGTGTGTGTTTGTAGGCCATTCCCACCCAGCACACTTCCCAGTGCCCTACTTTAGCAGTCTTGCTGATGCCATTCACCTTAGAAGTACCTTTGGGCACTTGTCAGCCCTATAAGCTCTGTAGTTTGTGCGATAACTGTATAACGCTATAGTGCAAATAACTAGATAGTCACGGGTTCTATTACCAATTGTGGCAAATGTGTGTAAGTGTATATGTTTGTAGATGAAGTATTTTGAGGACTTTCATAGGTTCATAGGTTGGTACTAGGCTATCGGCCCTAGGGCCTATACAAGCCTAGCCATAACAATTCCCTGGCTATTTCTTCCCAGAATATTTACTTCCCTGGTCCCCTGTCTAGCAGGGTGACTGACGTGATCCCCAGGGTGAACTTCCTGTCTCCCATCCAATCATTAAGGTTCCTTTTGAAGAGAGCCAAAGAGGCGCTAAGCTTGATATGTATGGGCAGTCTATTCCAGAGTATGGGGAGTCTTTCAGTCAGGAACCTATCCCTCCAGCATGTTTTGTTTATTATGATGACCACGTTTAGATCCCTGGAGTGTGTGGCTCTGAGGGATTGGGATTTCTTTAAGTGTAGCATGTCCAACAGCACTAGGTTTGAAGCAGAGATTGCCTCTGAGTAGGTGATATGCAACAGAGTATAGCTGGATTTTTTTAGACGGTCAGCATAGGGCATCTGCTTTAGGCCTGTTATTCTTTTAGTGAGGTATTTCTGTGGCCTTTCCAGTTGTTGCAGATGTCTTGTGAGGTACATACCAAATGGGGCGTTGTGCTCTATAATGGGTCTAATGAGGTATGAGTATAGTAGGACAATGACCTTCTTTCTGGATGAAAATCCCTTAGCTATGATGTATGCCACATAGAAGGATTTCCTGACTGTTGTGGCTATGTGGTTATTGAAGGTGAGACCACTGTTCACCTGTGTCCCTAAGTCCCTTATCACACTTTCGGTGTTTAGTGTACTGCTACTTATGTGGTAATTCATGGGTACATGTTTTTTCCCAAAGGGGATAACTATACATTTCTTGGCATTGAGCTTGAGACCATGGCTCTGGCACCAAGCATCTATTTCTGTAAGGCCCTTTTGTGGAATATCCACATCATTTTGGGATTCATTAATGGCTCCCAGTTTGCAGTCATCTGCAAAATTTGTTAGCCAGAGTCCCTTAGTGCTAGCCTATACTTCAGAGAAGTAGATGCCAAACAAGAACGGTCCCAGGACTGACCCCTGAGGTACTCCGCTTGTCACTTGTGTGGAGCTGGATTTTGAGTCAGCTACTTTTACTGTGTGGGTTCTGTCAGTAAGCCTGTTGGCAACCCATCTAGTGACATAGGGATTAATGCCCTGCTTAGTAAGATTATCCATGATTCCAGAGTGGTGGATGGTATCGAAGGCCTTGGCAAGGTCCAGATAGGCTGTGCGGACTGCCTTACCTTCATCTATGGTTCTGGAGACTGATTCGAAGAAGTCAATCAGGTTGAGGAAACAAGATTGGCCTTTTACGAAACCAAATTGGGTGGGGTCCAGTATTTGAAGGTTGCCAATGTCTTTGTTTATAAGTTCCATGATAATGCGTTCCATGGTTTTGCAGATCAGGCTCATCAGACTGATGAGATGATAGTTCCCAGGATCTAAGGTGGATTTCCCCTTTTAGAGTGGAATAACTGTACCTGTGCGCCACTCATTGGGCACAAAGCTTGAGGTGAGGCTATGATTAAACATGACACTTAGGTGAGGTGCCAGTTCATTTTGTAGTTCATGTTGTGCACAGCCCAGGATGTCGTCTGGTCCCATGGATGCTGTATTCTTAGCTTTGGAGAGTGAGTTTTTTACCTGTGTGGCCATAATTACTGGAATTTGGCAATCTTTTGGTATTGAGATGGGCCCTTTAGGGTGTGAGAGTGGGGTGAAGTCGGCACTGAATCGATCTGCCAGGATATTGGCAATATCCTTGGGATCAGTATATTTAATGTCATTTTGTTGTAGCTCAGAGCAGATCTGAGCATTGCCATTTAGATTCTTGGCATAACTATAGAATGCCTTGTAGCTGTCCTTGGAATCTTTGGCAATTTTATTTTTGTAATTAGCTTTGGAGGATTTTATGAGGGATCTCAGCTTCTTACTGAGGCTGGTAAGGGAGTTTTTTGCATCCTGGGATTTTCCTCTTTTCTGCAATAGTTTCTTTCTTCGGTTGTATAGTTTGTTTATGGCAGGGGGCCACCAGATTGGGTTCCTTTTTTTTGGAGGAAACCATCTTGGTTCTGTTTGGAATGGCATGATTCATGCATGAGTGGATGT
The DNA here is from genome assembly GCF_019279795.1 of Protopterus annectens. NCBI lineage: Eukaryota > Metazoa > Chordata > Ceratodontiformes > Protopteridae > Protopterus > Protopterus annectens. The sequence goes on from NC_056739.1 coordinate 358,811,091, forward strand.
GCTCGTACAGTGCCTTAGTGAAGGACTCAGCAGTCAGACTTTCAGTTCCCATCTGCATGGGTGTCATGAAGTTTGTCACTTCTGACTTGAGTAGCATGAAATGGTTTTGGAGAAGCTTTTTAGAGGTTCCCTACTTGGGGGGGGGGGTAGGATGTGGACATCAAGGGTGATTAGCTTATGGTCAGACCTGAACAACGAGAGGGTGATCACTGGTGTGGAGCATCAATCTCCCATGTTGGTAGTGACCAGGTCTAGGATATTTGAACCCCTGGTAGGACTATGGATTAGTTGGATCAGGGTGTGGGAATTTATGAATTCCAAGAACCATTGGGCAAAGGTGTTAGTACCCGAGTAGTTTTCCCAATTAATGGCAGGGTAGTTGAAATCACCCAGTATTAGGGTGTTTGGTTGTATCTTAATATTATGTTTAGAAAGGTGTAGTAAGAATCTTGAGACATGGTGGGGGATTGCAGTCTTACCTAGTGTTAGTTGCACCTGTAGAATTTCAGATGCATTGTGTTGGGCAACTAGCCTGGAGGTGTGAATATACTTGGTGAATATGGACACTCCTCCACCTTTAGTGTTTTGGTTCTGGTTTGGTGGCCGAAAAGTGTGGTAAGAGTTGTAGCCTGGTTTTGCAGGGTGCTCTCTGGAGTCTTAAACCAGGTCTCAGTTACTGCACAGATATCGATGTTCTCCATTTTTAGGAGTGCCTCGAGAGCATGCATTTTGAGGTTTAGACTTACATTCAGATTCTGTATGCTTATATCTGTTGTGGTGGTGGTTTTATCCTTTGGGCCTTGCCTAGAAAAGGCACTATAGGGGTGGTAAGAGTCTTAGCCAGTAACCTGAATACCAGGGGTGACAGGTGCAGACTATTTCTGGCAAAGCATCATGGTTTGTCGATCATGTTGCCCCAGGCAGACAGATACTGGATCCCCTTTGAATGACACCAGAAACTTAGCCAATTGTTGAAGTCAATCATTTTGTGCTTATACTGTGGTATCATTCTGGGCAAAGTCAGGATGCTGCTCAGGGCTAGGGTCATACCTGCCTGGGCCACATGATCCAAGAGCTCTTCCATGTCTCTTTTCATGTAGTCCAGGGAGGTATGTCTCAAGTCATTCACTCCAACATAGACAATGACAGAGTCATATTTGTACTTGTTGTGGAGTGAGTTGAGTGCATGTGTTACGTGGCGGATCCTGGCACCCGACAGGCAGCTGATAGTAATTTCTCCTTGTTCAGCCTAGTGAGTGGGACATCAGTGTGCCTGACTATAGAGTCACCTATGACTAAAGTGTTGGGTATGTTGTCTTGCCTTAGGGGCTGTTGCTTGGTGGCAGACTGTTTTTTTTGAGCTATGTGTCACTTTGGTTGTGATTGGTGTTTGTTTGCATTTCAGTTTTGAGGTCCTTGTTGCTTGGGCAGGTTGATGTTAAAGGCCTCCGCATAAGTGGGTTTAGTGTTACTACGTGTGGATGTTGGTGGCATAAGTTTTGAAGGCCTATGCGCTGCTTGAGGTGTAGTGCAGGTGTTAACCTTCTCCTCTTGACTGTCTAGCACAATATTGGCTGGAGAGGGCTTTGCTTCCAGTTTGGCTATGTAAGTGCATCTCTTGCAGAGTGTAGTGTTGACTGGTAGGAAGAGAGGGTTGTCTGTGTACATGAGGCAATTGCTGCATTGCTCCAGTATGCCTAGAGTCACCAGGTGAACAGGAGAAATCACTGTAAGCTGACCCTTGGTCATGCCTAGTTCAGTGTTTCTTTTATAAAGTACAAGAGCTGTTTTCTCTTACCTTGACACGGTACTTTGCAATTATAAGCTTAGTGCCTACCATTACTTTATCCATATTAACAAGGATAATTGAGTGTGTGTAACAGTTTAAGGCTTCCAAATGCTTTCCAGCAGGTTTTAGAGCAAGTGCTAGTCACAGGGCTTCAGATTTTAGTGCTACTACTGAGAAACCAGCTAGTTCTAAGGGAAATTTTGAAGATCAGCCTTTCCCACCCAATACAGTTCCCAGTGGCCTACTTTAGTAGTTCTGCTTATGTCATTCTCCTTAAAAGTACCTTTGGGCACTTGTAAGCCCTATAAGTTCTATAGTACATGTGGTATCTGTGTAACACTGCAGTACAAATAACTAGATAGGTAGGGTTTCTAATCCCAATCCTGGCAAATGTATGTGTGTGTGTGTGTGTGTGTGTGTGTGTGTGTGTGTGTGTGTGTGTGTGTGTGTGTGTGTGTGTGTGTTTCTTCATAGGTGAATGAGTTTTAGGTAATTCCCAATGACTACACTTCCTATTACCCTACTTTAACAGTCCTACTGATGTCATTCCCCTCAGAAGTTCATTTGGACAGCCTTCAGCTGTATAAACTTTATGGTGCATGCCATAACTACGTAACAGTATTGTACAAATAGCTAGCTAGACAGGGGTTCTATTCTTAGGCCTGGCAAATGTGTGTGCCTGTGTATAAGTGTATGTAGAAGAGTTTGTAAGTGTGTATGTTTGTAGGACAAAGTATTTTGAGGACTTTTGCAACCACAACACTTTCCAGTGCCCTACTTTAGCAGTCCTGCTGATGTCATTGCCCTTAGAAGTACCTTTGGACAGCACTCACCCCTCTAAGCTCTGTGGTGCATGTCATAACTAATTAACAGTATAGTACAGATAACTAGATAGGCAGGGGTTCTACACTCAGTTGTGGCAAATGTGTGTGAAGGTGTTTGTAAGTGTGTAAGTTTGTGCAGTAATGTATTTTGATGCCCTTCCCACCCAGTACATTCCCCATCGCCATACATTACTAGGATTCTTGATGTAATTCACCCTAGACATACCTTGCAACAGTGTTTAATCCTAAAAGCACTGTGGTGCATGTGATAACTGCGTAACACTGTAGTACACATGACTAGATAGGTAGGGATTTTAAACTCAAAACTAGCAAATATGATACTGTCTGTGTGTGTGAGAATCACATCATCCCTGTGTGTGGTTGGGTGAGAATCATATCCTCTGGGGGTGTGGGTTATACCATTTTGAGGCATATACCACCCAGTACACATCCCATTGCCATACTTTACAAGACTTGCTGATGTCATTCACCTTAGATGTACCTGTATACACTCGTTAGCTCTCTAAGCTGTGTGGCATATGCAATAACTGCATAATGCTACAATGGAAATAATTAGATAGGTATGGGTTCTAATCTCAATACTGAGAATTATAGTAGTGTGTGTGTGTGAAGCATATCCCCTGTGGCTGTTGTGTGTGTAGGTTATAGCATTTTAAGCCCTGTCCCTACCCATCACATTACTTTAAAGAGCTTATTAATGGCATCTGCCTCACATGCGCCATGTAACATTATAGAGCCCATACCAGTTATCTGTACAGATTTACATGTAATATCCACATGTTTGCAACCTATATGTTGTCTGTGTCCCCTAACAATGAGCATTCCTGTGATATCATTGCCAAATATGTCACAGTTCCTGTAGTGACACACATGCCAGCATCATACATCATACCTGACTGACACATCATGCTGATACAAAGTCTGTCACTTTATCACTTGTGCAGGTTTGTAGGAGCAGTAGATGAGACCAATACTATGTCTGGTGGGTTATCCCACCATCCGTGAAGGGATTTGCAAGATTACTTGTTGTAAGAGATTGTGTATGTCCCAGGCATATAATCTATATGGAGCATGTCATGTGTATGCAGCACTGTAGTACATACAAGTGGATACATAGGGTTACTAATATGTCTATTGGCAACTGTGTATGTGTTTCTTTATGCCCAGCCTCTGTGGCTGTGTTTAATGTGCATATGTGATGGCTATACCATTTTGTTTGCCTCTTCCACCCTGTGAACTCCCCCATTGCCAACCTAGTGTCAGCCCATACAGATGTCTCCACTGTATAAGCACAGTTACACAGTTTCTATCACCAAGTCACGGTGGTGCATGTAATGGTCATACTGTGTATTGTACATTGATAGATGGGTAGGTCATCTACTCTGGGAAGTGTCACCTCCATGTGCATGTATGTTTCAATGCATGTCCCCATGCATCGGTGTGTGTGTGTGTGTGTGTGTGTGTGTGTGTGTGTGTGTGTGTGTGTGTGTGTGTGTGTGTGTGTGTGTGTGTGTGTGTGTGTGTGTGTGTGTGTGTGTGTGTGTCAGATGGCTCTAACATGTTAAGGGCCTCTGAACCCACCACTGGCAATCCTAACAGCCATTGCAATTGTCACCCACTTCAATCGTAGTGGCAGACACTGCCACAATACAGTACTGCTGTGCTATTTGTGTTATGTACCTAGTGCTACTGTTTGTAAGACTGTGAATGTAGGGGCTGTGCTCAGCCCTTCATCAGCTGTCTCATGTTCAGGACTATGACTCTGTGTGCACTACCAGCACAAGGGAACAGACATGCATATGAGATAGCAGACACACATGCTGATGATTGTCAGGTTAGACTAACACAGGCTGACCTGTGTCAGGAATACATACCCGAAACCTGTCATATACAGTACCAGGCATACCCTCATCAACTGCATGATGGTTGAAAGGATGGGACAGAAATGGCAGGGGCAACAGGTGCTGAAAGGTGAACCTGTTGCAGTTAAAGTAATGACTAAGCTTGTGAGGAACCTAGTGCCAGTACTCAAGTAACCTCCTCTGTGTGGGTTTCATGCTAAGGGACCTAGCTCCTGTTAGAGCAAGACATATGCAGAAAAGCACACATCACTGGTGGGCAAAGGCTAAAAAATAGTAACACTTTAGAAATCTAGCTGAAACACACTTAGTTGCTAGCACAGATGGTTTCACATTCACAGGACTACTCCACAGGATATGACATCTCACATTTAAATGTATGCTATTATGTTATATTATGACTTCAGTCTTTAATGAGTTCCCAGTGATTTGCCAGAGAATATACAACTGTATGAGGCATTGACTACACATATGAGGCAAACATGTGGTCAGTCTGCAAAACTCTGGACAGTTGACAGGTATGGGCTCAGTATATATCATACAGTTCAACACACACTTCTGCACCTGTTGTCTACTATGCACATACCATATATATGTCTCTTACATTTGTAAGATATGCACATGTATCATAGTAGCAGTCACAGGTGACATATAAATATTTCAACATCCTAGGTAGCTGGTCTAGCAGTGTCACAGTCAGTATTGAACAACAGACACTCCAGTAGTAGTCATACATGAGCTGACCTTTGCTGTGGTGACTCAGGGGCCAGAGCTGTGATCCATGTCACTGCAGACAGGGCAAGCAGGAATGGCCATTGGTGCTGGACAGCAGCATGTAAGTCCAGCAGCTCTTGTTGCAACCTAGTGTTTAACTTCCTATTTCACATTATTGCATCCCCCTTCTGCATTCCATTACATGCTTAATTGATTGACATACCTGTTATAGTGCTGAAGAGTTTCCTCCGAATAATGCAAATGTTTAGGTTTGTGTAGTTGCAGTCTGTCTTTGTGTAGATGGGTTCAGACCTGTGTTGCATAGGCAGCGGCTTGTCTTTTGTAGGAAATTCTCATGAGCAGGTGATGGCCTGTGCACCAATTGGTGTCTTCCACTTGCTACTTGAATTAACAGCAGCTGTGTTGTCTTTCCATTAGCCAATGCTATAGCAACACAGTGCTATAATTAAGCCCTTCAAATGGGCCTTACACCTTTCCTTGCCTGTGAGGGGGACATTATGGAGGTGTGGGGGCTACAGCTGCACAGAAGGTAGGTGGAAATACCTCTCAGAACAAGAAATGTGGAGACAGCCCAACAACATGGGGACAAAGTTCCAGAATTGGGTACAGATCATATGTATTGCTGTTGCACACACAGAAGATGGCTAGATTAACAGGGTTTGTCTGGCCATGCATTGTCTGCATGACTTGATGTCTGACAGTGATATGTCTCTGACATACCTCTCAACTGTCCAGATGTCCACAGACTGCCCAGAGGCTTGCCTGTTATGTTTGGTCTGTTCTTCAGACAAGTTCTGTTTTTGAAAAATCAGTAGGATAATATTAGGATTGTAGTCAGTAAATGTTGACATCCATTGTGTTTCAGACATCATATCCTTCAGGGATATTATGTTACAACAAATCCCGTAACACCAGCAACTGTTTCAGACTGTAACACCATTATGTGAGATATGTCCCTCTTTCTGGATCCCTGTCCCCCAAGTATGCCAGGCTTTGTCCAGATGTCTTTCAGTAAGAGGTTCAGAGGTATGGTATATCATTATTTAATGCCTTCTCTCCTGATATCATCCCAGTGACTTAGCAGACTCCCAGAAGTGGTATGCGGCAGTAGCCATAAATATGGTACCACACCCTGGACATTCTGTGGAAATCTGTACAGTTGAGAGTTATGTATGCCTGGCCAATGTTAACAGACTGCCAAGATTGTGTAGCAGTGTTGTGTGTACATGTTTGTTGGGCTGAGTAGGGAGAGTAGCAGATGTGAATGTCATAGATCCTTTTCTATCTGACTGCGCATGCTGCTGCAGTTGCTGGTGGTCTATCAGGAGTATATGTTTGTAGGGGCAGATTGAGAAATGTCCTGTAACACCTCAGAATTCCTAGTAGACTGTGAGTTGGGGCAGTATATGTTGGCGTAGTGTGTGACTGGTAATTAGGATATGTTTGTTCACCCAGTCGTTATACTCTAGAGTTCATTTGGGGTACTGCTATGTTGCTATGACTCTGGTGCAAATGGTTATAGGTGGACAATTTCTCACCAATGTCTGTTTTCCCTACAGTAACATCCCTGTAGTGCATGATAAATTTGCAGATACATGGATAATTCCCCAGACCTGATATGGGGTAGTGTTGTCTTTGTCTTTCTGTGGTTCAGAAGGTGCTGGGTAAAAAGGTTGGCAGCTCTCACTGTTTTTTCTCTTCTGTTACATGACTGAAGTCATACCTCTCCACTGTCCAGATGTCTAGACACTGTCCAGATGTGTGGCTCATATGTCTGGTCTGTTCCCCATAAGAGTTGTGGGTTTCTGACAAATCACTGGGATGATGTGAGCATTGACATCAGTAAATTATGACAATCATTTGTATTTCAGACCTGGAATCTATCAGAAAATATATATTAAAATCAAACCATGATACTCTAGCAGACATCTATGCGTATAACAGCCATATTTCAAATATGTCACTATTGTTTGCCCTTTATCCCCCCACTTTGTATGTTTTTTTGCAGATGTCTTTCAGTAATAGGTTGTTATATATATATATATATATATATATATATATATATATATATATATATATATATATATATATATATATACACACACACACACACACATATATATATATTTATATGTATGTTTTATATATATATATATATATATATATATATATATATATATATATATATATATATATGTGTGTGTGTGTGTGTGTGTGTGTGTGTGTGTGTGTGTGTGTGTGCATTTATATATACATAGTACTATAGATATGTATTCTTCCCTTATGTTAAATGACTGTAGTGGATCATATGTTTGTAAAAACATTGCAAAGCTTTGTAGTTCAGATGGTGTATAGGTACATTGCTGTGATTGCAGTGTACAGTGTCCTGAGTTCAAGACTTGGTAGTGATGACTTTTTGTCATTAATGTTAAATGACCGTAATGCATGATATGTTTGTAAAAGCTTTGCAACTGCTTATAATGTAGATGGTGTAGTGGTATGTTGCTGTGATTGTAATGCACAGTGTCTTGGATTTGAAATTTAGCAGGGCTGATTATTTTGCTGCTGGGTAGAACAAGGGCTGATGGAGACAGAGTGATTAAAGCACTTCTAAGCAGGTTTGTGCTGTTTTGCATGAAGCTAAGTGATGCTAAGAGATGCTTAAGTCCTCTTAGCTCCACTTAGCGATGTTTACTCCCACTTACATCTGTGCTAATTTTAATTAAAGAAAAGAAAAAGGGTGATAGGAAAGTGGTGAAATGGGGGCAAGCAGGTTGTAAAACATTAGGAAAACCAGCTGGGGATGTGCAGGATGGGTGTTGGAAAAGACCATAGCTCTACATTTTGTCTGCAGCAAAAGCTGTGAATAATTTGTAGAATTTGGAATTTACAGCCTCACACCCCACAGGGAGGGGTGTTGGCAACAGACATTTGTAGAATAATTTGTGGGTAGATTGATTAATGTCACTGTAAATGAGGGCAAAATGTAGAGCTATGTATGGGGCAATGACTTTTTTGCGGGACAGATGCCCTATTTTTAAGGTGAGAGTTGGATGTTGGGGAAGGGCTGTAGGTATGTTTGGGGAGATAGATTGGGTAGGATAGGTTGCATTCACAGACAGACAATACAGCAGACAGGGGTGGTATATGACACATGATGGTGGAAACACCTTTGACCGGGAGAGTGGTTGGGGATCCTAAGCCCATGAGCCCCCAAATGGATACAGTGGGACTGAGGTCCCGACCCATGGCCAATCACCATTATACCTTCATGGCCCCTGAAGGTGGCTGTGCTGGGAGCTGGACAGGAGGAGCAGCCTGCCCCTCAAGGTGCACCAGGTGGCACTCCATCTGGCACAGCCATCCATCCAACTCTATGCGAATGACACTGCGCACCATACCCCAGAACTGGCTGCGTGTAATGGGCTTCTCTCCACTCCCATGCCTGGGGGGTAGGCCCCATCCCCTGAGGTGGTTCCACCTGAAGGTTGTGCAGGTCCAGTGGAGAGGGCAGTTCCGGGTTGGGTCCCAGACATGCTTGGGCCTAGTGCCATAGCCAGATGAGGCAGGACAGGCGGATCCACCGGGATCTGCCTTCCCAAACATGTTATGGTGTTGAGGTTTTACAAAATATATTAGTCATGAACAAAACATTTAAAAAATAGTTATAACAGCATATATGGGTGTTCTAATTAACTTCATACAACAGATTTGAAGCAGTTGCATAGCAAATAGAACACATGCATACATGGAACAACAGTATGCATCATAACAGCATGCCAGTAAGTGTGACAGCAACAGGCCACCAACAATGGTATTTAACAAGGTATGTTAACATGCAACCAATCAAATATATGAACAATAATAGAACACAAGTCCCAGCATTAGGTTTTCAGAACAACATATCCATAGTATATGGTTGAAAATTATTGTTGCAGATAATGGGTGGGGGTGAGATAGAAAGTCCATTAACAACTGTTTAGGCTTCTATTTTTCACAAAAGTACTCATTACTCTACAGATCTGCCCAAAGTTTATATCTATCTATGACCCATAGCTTCTGTAGCACAAACATACCCGTTAAACTGTCAGACTGGAGTGGCATGGGGCAAACCATGATAAAACTGGGTACATGACTAGAGGGGATTCATACTTGTCAGGGTTAAATGACTGGCACAGAATGGGTACCCTGTACTGCTGTTATGTGAGGCTGCTACTGGCATACTTCACCTGGTTTCCTATCTGTGTCCAGGGTTATTGGCAACAGTGAACACTAGCCATGACAGCGTGACACTTGAGAGACATGTATCGGGAAGAGTGCATGTTGTATGTACCTATCCTGCTGTCATTTGGATGCATGAGGTTGGACAGAGGAACAGTTGTACACAGTGTATTAGTATACCCTTCCTACAACTACTATCAACATTTCTTTACCTGTAAAACCTGTGGAGAAAATATCTGTTAACACTACCTGATTGTTTCTACAATTATTCCTGATTCCTTGTGTGTAAATATGTGCACATCTTACTACCACTCCCTGGCTTCGAACCATGTCTGGGTGGGCAAAATTAGCAACAAAGCTATTTTTCATCACACTGAGCTACTAGGGAACTGCTGTTTTGCATGTGATTGGTTTCTGCCTAATACTCTCTTGTTTTGACAGTCTGACCTTGTAATCCTGAGATGCATGCATGACAGATAGTGTACTGTGCATTAATCCTTTGAAATAATACAATCTGCAAAGCAAAGGTTAACACACAGCAATGCTGCATAGAACACACTGTGATACATTACACATTACTATTCAAGGTTAAGAGCTTGGTGCGGTATGCATTTCATATTTCATTTATATCTTGTTTTACAGCTCCACAGTCTACAGTTTTTCTTAACAGCTGGTTCTCAGAACAACCTCAGTTAATGCATGCTGTCAAAGCCATATTTGCTGTGGAGAACCTGTGTACATTCTATTTCTACAACATACCTGAGTAAACACAACAGTTTGTGGTATGCATCTTTATTATGCTGACATGACAGACTGCTTTAGTACTACATATCCTGTAAGTCAATATTAGTCAGACAAACTTTATTTATTCGGTTAACACAGTAACCGTATAACTACTAGCAGTAAACAATGTACTCCTTCTTAGTTATTTGCACTATATACTGCAAGACAAATTTGACGTCACCAGCCTGTTGGCGCAGCCTTAACAGTCTGTTGGCATGGGCTTTGATGTTGCTAGCCCTCTCTGCTGCAGTTGTAGGGGAGAAAAACAAATAATATGCATACCTGTCTATCACATAATCAGGCTAGATTTTGGTACAAACTACTTGATACTGATACTGCTGGAGCATTCGGTAGCAGTACAGCTTGGATCTACTGGGCCAAGAGTGCCCCCATCCTCTGCTTTATATCAGCATAATGATACTGTACCTGCTCACCAGTTCGGTGTATGCCAGTAGCACTGGTGAGACCATGTGCAAGACAGTCCCAGCCCTCCACTTTGTATTGTGAGCCCTGATACTATCCCTGCAGCAATCTCTCATCATGGTTTTCTACAAGGAGTCCTGTCATGACCCTGGACTCCTGAATGCCCCAGTGCTGCACCTGAAAGCATGCACCTTCACCAACTCCCAACATAGTACCTGCACAGATCAACTACAACAGGTTCTGGCCAAATTCCCACCCTTTGCTTTCACTAGACCATTTTGAAAATGCTAAGCTCAGCTAAGCGGTGCATAAATCCACTAAGCTGAGTTGAACAGTGCTTAAAGGGGTAAATGCTGAGCACTGCTTAACAGTGAACAAATCTGCTTAGCTCAGCTAACTGCTGCTTAGAATTTACATTTAAGCAATGCTTATACCCGCTAAGCATAGCTGAGCACAAATTAGCATTTCTCAGTTTTCGTTTTAAATAATATAAGGGTTGTTGATTAATTCATCATTACTAACATACTATTAAATGTATATGATTTACTTTACATGACATCCCCTATGTGCTTTCATTACATTACCTTGGAGTGTGACTATACTGTATGGGACACTTGTATATCCATGGGTGATTTCACATGTTATATGCACGCACACTTCCATTTTCGACCAACTACACTACCCTACACGGCAAATATCACTTACTACATAATTTAACATAAAAAAAAAATACTTCTAATAATGCTTTCCCATGTAAAAATATAATGCCTGTTTTGGTATTTGAACCATGAACACCTTCATGTAAAGTTGGAACTCTAACCACTATGCTATCTCATTGTTAAAATTTTAGCTATACATTTTTATTTAGCTGCTATGAGATGTTTAAGCAATGCTGACAGAGGGCCCTACTGCTCAAACCCACTCAGCTATGCTTAAACATACCTTAGAATGGAAAAAAAGAAATGGAAATTAATAAAACCACTTTATTTACATGTAGCAATACACCTTGTCAGTCACAGTAAGAGCAATTGTAAGGTGACACATAGGGACAGATTTTAAATATTGCTCTTACAAACTTAGAAAGTTGGTGGAATAATAGGTTTTGCATTAGCATGACTTTTCCGATGGATGTGGTGTGTTAAACTCAAATGTTTGTCATTATTTAATGACTCAAATCAACTGCTATTTGCCAGGTAGGGACAGATATTTGGGGGAACACACCAAATATATGATGCAGCATACCTCTCAACTGTACAGATTTTTGCAGAATGTCCAGATTTTTGTCTCATACTTTTGGTTCATTTCTCATATGATTGTGGTTTTCTAGCAAATCATTGGCAAATCACTCTCAAGGTTGAAATCAGACAATAATTACAGAATTTGAGTTTCAGACTTCATACCCTTCATAAAATCCATGTTATTGCAAAACATGTTATTCTATCTACTTTCCAAGTTTGTATGAGCGATATTTAAAAAGTGTCCCTATTTTTGGGCCTTTGTCCTCCCGTTATTTATGGCTTTGTCCAGATTTCTTGCTCTAAGAGGTTGAGAGATATATGAGGCAGACATCTGGATATTCTGCGGAAACCTATACAGTTGAGGGGTATGGCACGTTGACAATGTAGGGGGTGTGAGACAGTACCTGTCACATACCCCATGCATTGTTTTCTATCTAATATTTCTGATTTCAGTGTCTGCAGACACTGAAAGCACTTGCAAAGTGCCATATGGCACTTTGACAATGCAGGGAGTGTGTGACGGCAGCTGTCACGCACCCCCTGCATTTATTTATTGATCTCCTAGCTATTTCAGTGTCTGCAGGCACTGTTAGACTATTTTATTTGCTTTCAGTTTCCACTGACACTGAAAAGCATTTAAAAAGTGCCATACAGCACTTTGAGACTGAAGGAGGCATGTTAGATGTGCGTGCACTACTTAAACATGCCCCCCTGCACTCAGTAGTGTTCGTGTCCACTTAGCCTTAGCAGTAGCATGCCTTCATGAATATGAAAGGAGCACTGCTGTTAAAGTTATGCACAAACGGACATGGTTCACACCGTGAAGGAATAGCACTATTCCTGCATGGAGTTTTTTGAATCCTGGGCTGAGTCATTTAAGTACAATGTCTATAGAATGTATAGTATATTCAGATAAGAAAAAGAAAAGAAAAAGAAGAAACATAAAATTAAGAGTGTTAGAGGGATGGCAAGATAACAATAGTTGTGGTTACAGCAATACGAGTAGTGTAAGAAGAAATGTTAACTTATAGAGTTCCAGAATTTTAAGTATTGGTAATAGTAAAAGAACAAGGTCCATGTGAAATTTAGATCTGAGGAAGACTATACTGGGCGGAAAGTGAGTATTTGATATACGAGAGAGTAAGTGATTTCATTAAGAGCGGGGTGTGTGAATAGTGAGAAAAAACAGACAGTAAGGCAGTAAAAGCAAGAATAAATGAAAATTAATTGGTATCTTACAGATATGAAGGAATTTTGAAGTTATGAAAATAAAAGTCATGTAGTGCATAGAGTGTCTTGATTACACTCTGAAAACATAAAATAGGTAAACTTGTTAAGCGCTTCCCTAGTGTCTTAACTGTGCTTAGGAGTGCATAATGAAACCTTGTTAACAATATGCTAAGTGAAGTTAAGACTGGAACCTGCACTGGGGACAAACAGCAGACAGTGCTAGCCAGTAAAAAAAAACTGTACCAGAAGGTAAAATAGCTTTTAATAGCTGTAGAACTTTACTCTGCCACACTTAGAAACTGTGACACAATGAAGTTTTACCTTCTAACAGAGAAAGACTTCATTTCTGCCTACTGTACTTCACATCTATCACTGATTTTGCAGAATGTCTCTGATGTTACCCTGTACTTTTGCGCTGTCTATTATAAAATGTTGGCTTTTCTTGTAAATCACAAAGATTACAGTCAGTCAATAATGTCAGACATTAAATTTTCTTACTTATTGTTCAAAAAATGCATGTTCATGGAAAACCTGTTGTTCCATTAACTTTTTAAATTGATGTTGCCCCCTCCATTTCTTTTAGATTTGCCCAGAATTCTTAAACAAGAAGTTAAGAGATACGTTGCAGTCTCATTGATGGCATTTACTTAGTGCTTTACTAGTTTTGAAAGCTATTGAACCTATCATGCTTGTACACCTTCTTTCTGTAACTTGAAGTACACGGAGAAGTTAAAGCTTCGTGCACTACAAAGACATTTGATAGGTTCTTTGATTATAACCCTCTATTGTGTGATCTCAACATGGATGCCAATATTCACCTACTGAGCTTCAGTCTAGAGGTGAACATCTTGTCACCTATGTCTCAAACACATAATAAGCTGGTTATGATTGGAGACCCAGTCTGAATCCTCTATATTACTGTAAAGCTGGAGCAGAAGAGGAATTTGTATACTAAATAAGAATGTAGGAAATGGATTGGCTGACACAGGTACTGTAATACAAGATGGGGTATTATGTGCATTATAAAACAGAAGAGGAACTAGACAAGGCTAATAATGACAGAAGAGGTTGAATGGATTAGGTTGAGCTGTACTTATGAGTAATATATTATGACAATTTTTCTTAATGTAAACTATCTTGAGCAATTAAATAATGACATTAAGTAAATGATTTACAGCTGAAAACAACTGTTTTGCGGAGATGTTTGAATCAAAGAGTCAGAGAGAATTCTATGGTTTAGCTATATAATCAAAGTACAGTAAATCTCCAGAATGATTCCTGGATTTAAAGACTTAGAGCTATATGGCATTGCTAGTCTAAGACATCTGTTGGGTAGCACTTCTTTATTATTCTCTAAAGAGAAGAGGAGATTTTTTTGTAGAATTTGATGCATTATGTTTAAAAGAGTGTACTGGAGCCTATTTAAGTGACTTGGTCTTGTGAGTGCATTTAAGGGTAGGCAGAGGTGGGTACAGCAAGGTATGCCTGTGTCAGACTTTAGAATTTTGATATAAGAGATGCTGAGTTTGTTCAAAATTGGTCACTGGGATATAGCAGGTTACTACTGGGCAGAGTGGTAGCCAGTGTTGTTCTTGATTCCTTAGTGATATAACAGTGTATATGATGTGCCAAGGAAGTTGGACATCTTAATATCACCTTACATATGGTATATAATTTCGCACTCAAATTTCCATATTATCAGGCATGGTAATATTTTATTCAGAAAAGCAGAATATAGAAATAAGAGTGTGCATATTGATATACTGGCATAAACAAAGAAGTTGACTCAATTAGTCAGAGTTATAATAACTGAATTAATTCTGATGATGATCTTTAGCAGGTGGTGAAGTGACAGATGAGCAGAGAAGTGTGCTTTCTAACTCTGTTATAGTACCCCAGTTTTAATTCCCTAAAATGGAGAAAAATAGACAATTATAAATTAGCCATGATTTTTATGATGATAGTATTGCCCAAAAGGGATACCCTTTAAGACATTAGAATAGGTGCCTGTTCATTTACTTGATTTCTTTATATGTGCTTGATAATCAGAGTAGTGTAAATGGGAAGCTGCTGTAAGGGCCAGAGATAAATATTCCAAGCACTGATACAGGCAGTTGAATCATGTTTGCATATACAAATAAATGCATAATAGTGGAAGGAGGCCACAATAACCACGGTGAGAAGTATCGTCTGGGGGTGGAAATGATGTAGCACAACAGGAAAAGGATATGAGGGTGGTTATCATAGCTGGGCTTGACCATTGGAAGCAAACTAAGAGTCAACCACAAATAAAATCCTATTGTGTATTCTAAAGGGATAGCTTCCAGAATCAGAGATGTAATGGTTCCATGCCACAGGGATTTGGTCACGCCTATACCTTGAGTACTGCATGGAGAAAGCAATCAGGTAGTGGAAAGGAATCTAAGGAAAAAACAGCCTGAATATTTGGGGGATGAAAGAAGAATGCTATGACCAGCAATTACTGAAGCTAGAATTCATCTCGCCCGAGATCAGATGTGATAATGGGACGTGATATTTGTGCACAAGATCATATCAGGAGTCATGCTGAATAATTCAGACAGAAAGAAAAAGAAGAGGTACTGTCATCAAGTCATATGGACTACCTTCACTCTCAGCCTCATCAACTATCTCTTTCAAGGAAGTAAGAAATATTATCAGTACGCATTCACACACTATATAATGAAGACAATTCATTGATTAAAAAATAATATAAAATACATAAAAAAGGAAGGAAACTATATGGGATACATACTAGGGGGATCTAAGGAATGAGCTGAGAAAATTGAAAGGAATTTAAATGAGTATAACAAGTTGAGTAAAACAGGGAAGGGGAGCTCAAAAAATAAAAAGTGTGAAAAGGTAGAGATGGAAAAAGGGAAAGCTTAGGAATGAGAAAAAAAAGAGAAGATGTGTCAATGATCAAATGAGAGAATGAAGGATTGGAAAATAGAGACGTGATAAAAAGACAAGAAGGAAAACCACTAGTTAAGTTAAACTTGCATTTTGGAGCAATATAATAGACAGACAGAGAGAGAGAGAGATAGAATTTGGAAGAAGAAAAACAGGTGTTATGTTAAAATGTCACTGCAGAGCCATGTAATACAGAGCAAGGAATGAGAAGACACTGCAGACAACAAAAGGAAAGACAATTAAATAGCATTCTGACTGAGAAAATCATACAATAGTGGGCTTAGAGAGTAAGTGAGAAGTAGAGAAGTGTCTTACAGATGTGTTTTCATTTCTTGATCTGATTTAAAATTCAGTTAATTGTCTGTATCTGCTTTAGCTAAGGTCTTTCAGCCAGTATTAGTAGTTCTAGCACATAGTTGCACTGCATTTTGCCATTTAAGTGGTCTAACTGTTGTTATTAAACCCTAGTTTCATTCTTATGACTGAGTGTATATCCGTCTAGATCAGAACTTGTCTTTGCATTAAGGCAGTTCCAGGCCTGTTAGCTCAGAGCTGAGGGTCTAATTATTTTTCTCTCCTGCCCACCCTGTAGTAATTGTGTACTTAAACCCAGTGTATCTGTCGTTGCCTGCCCCTTATGATAATTTGACAACATAAATACCTCCCGCTCCCTGATTATTGGCTGTTAACAATAAGCGCATAAGTATTATTTGCAAAGTCTCTCCCCTTAAACTACTCACTAGGCTAAAAGACCTTTGATAAAATTGATTAATATTGAGTGTACTGATAGTGCTTGCACTGATTTTAGTATAAAATTAGTGATTTTTGTATTATAATTAGTTTACTGGTTCTTGATGGTGGCAGAAGAAGGTTTCCAGGCTAGTTGTTTGCACTGAAATTAAAATACTCAGTAGCAAGTCCACCCAAGCATTACACTAAAACCAAATTCCAAGCAGTTATAATTACCCCTGCCCCCCCCATCAGTTCTGTCAGTATCATGGACCAGTGTCTTCCCCACAACTTCTCTAGCCAGCCTGATTGAGATGGGTACCTTGAGACAGTGTAAGAATTGTCTCACGCTGTTTGATGATCATCTATTACTCAAACACCACAACACAGTGTGTGAGTGATTTACATGCATAATATCCTTGGAGGCAAAATTTTCACACATAGAAAACTCAGACACCAAAATCATCAGCAGTACACCACACACCACATGTCTCCAAGGCCATCACAATACATCTAATCCGTCATATGCTGAACTTCTAAAGATTAACTTGCCTAAACAGGTTCATAACCCTGAGGCTCCCTTCGCTCTGGAATAGAATTCCAGTTCATGCGAGGCAGAGCACCTCACTGAATCTCTTCAAGAAGAATCTCGATAGGTGGATGGGGGATCGTAGGTTTGTCCTAGGGATTACTCCCATGTCACTATTAGACAGAGGCACAGTAAACTAAACCTTAAAAAGGGCACAGTATACTCAAATCAAGGGGTGGCATAAGCCATACAGAATCGGGCTATCCTTATAATTACCCCAGGGCAGATAGCCTAGTATGAACCTATGAACCTATAAACCTCAAAGACCTCCAAAACACAGCACAGGCATACAGCACACTTAGCATAATAAGCCTACTTCCTCACATATTACAAGGAGTCCCAAAATCACAGATGCTGCGCCTATAAGGCAGGCATCACCACAACCAGATATTCTTGTTATGGGTCCCTCCATTGTAGATGTGCCTGTCATCAGGCTGAGCAGGGAAAGAGTGATGGTTAACTGCTTTTTGGTGCCGGGATCTGTAAGATCATCCACTCAAGTCCTTGATCCACAAGTGCCAATATGATTCTGTCACAGTTCATGACAGTGTCAGTGACTTGAGGTGTACCTCCCAGGATTATATGAAGAGAGACATGATGGAGCTCTCAGACTATGTGTCCAAGGCAGGTATGAGCCTAGCATGGAGCAGCATTCTACCTTCTCCAAGGATGCTGCTGCGATATGAGCAGAAAATAATTGACATCAATAATTGGTTTAGTTTTTGGTGCTATTCAAAGGGGGGTCCGGTATTTGTCAGCCTTGGTGGATATAATTAAAAGACCATGCTGCTTCTTTGAGGATGTCCTGCATCTGTCCCCTCTAGGGTTTCATTTATTGGCAAATATTTTGTCCACCCCATAGTGCATTTTTTAGGCAATGCCAGCCTGCTAAACCTACCAACATAATGAAACAAGCAAAGTAAAACATTAACATGTTACTTATCAATGTTAGGAGCCTGAACAAGAAAGTTCACTCCGTACAAGGCCTTCTCACCCTGGAAGACTTTATGTATGTATGGTGACTGAGACATTGTTTAAAATAGTGGAAAGCACTCTGACTGTACAAAGCTATATCGTTTTCCACACATTTCGACCAGCTACTCTGTAGGAGAGGAAAAAAGGCGGAGGTGTATCAATCTGCATCCAGAAGAGACTCACATCAAGCCTAATTAATCAGCATAATGAAATAGAGCTTCTTCATTTCCAAATAACCATCAGAAAGGTATCATCATATATTAGCTAGCTATTGGGTTCCATCTATGACATAAGAAACTCACAACACCTGTCTGCAACTACTAGAATTACACATTATTAAACCTGGTACCATTCTCCTACTGGGAAACCTGGGAGACTGGGAAAGCTACAACCCCACTAGTGCACAAACACAGAGATTCCTGGACTTTGTCAATACGAATGACCTGGAACAGAGTACACACTGGGAGAATAATATCTTAGATCTTATCCTTGCTAATATGGGAGCATCTTGCACCATCACTTTTGTATCTTCATCATTTGTTAGGTTTGACCATAAAGTAGTCTCTTTTGAAATAAAACTAAAAACAGACATCCCTTCTGCTCAAGCTACCTACAAACTACCTACTCCTAAGTTATACATTGGCAAGTTTCAAATCCTCACCAAACCCAGTTAACTCCACTGAATACATAGAAATGTGCACCACCACACTAAACCAGCATGTAAACAGATGCATAGATGAGGCTGTACTATCATAGCAACAATTGCAAGGCAAACCCCAAAAACAAACAAATATGGTGGAACTGTAATATCAGCAAGCTTTATAATAGAAGGAAAAGAATTTTGACCAAAAGTAAGAAGAGCAATTCAAAGAATGTTAGAGCTCTTGTCACATGTAGTAAATAAACAAATAATTCAGGAGCTTAATAAATACACCAAAGATAAGTTTGAGGCTAAAATAGCTCCCCAAGCCAAAGACCTTCACAAGGCATGTTAATTATGTTCGGAAGCACTATGTGGCAATATTTTGAGCTGATTGTGAGTGTGTTACCCAAACTGGGGCTGAAGATATAGCAAACTTCCTGTCTGATAAATTCAGCTCTCACTTTTCCCCTCTGTCCCCTCCTTCTGTCCCTCAGGATATACCTGAAACTGGCTCACCTCCAGCTATCACTTAAGATCGAGTCCTAAAAGTGTTATCAAAAGTTAAAAATACTGCATTTATGAGTCCTGACAATATTCCTGTATGCAGTATAAAATAGTATGAAGCATGATTTAGCCACACCCCTAACAGTACTGTCCAACATCAGCCTCCATAAAGGCTTCCTACCGAGTGAATGGAGAACAGTTACAGTTATTCCTCTGCATAAGATAGAACCTTCCACAGACCCATAAGTATAACCAGCTTCATATGCAAAGACATAGAAAGACTTAGTGTGGAATTTATCAATCAGGATGTAAAGATTCTTCAAATACTGGATCCATCTCAGTCTGGATTAGTCAAAGGCAGGTCATACTTACTCACCCTGGTAGAGTTTTTTGAAAAGCTCACCAAAGCAATGGATGAAGGCAAAGTGGTACACACCATGTATCTCGACCTAGCCAAGCGTTTGATACAATTCCTCTCTCGTGAGTAGTAGAAAAGCTAAATAAACTGGGGATAAACTCCAGTGTCACCCACTGGGTTGCCAGATGTCTTACAAACAGGATGTATTTTATCAAAACAGCGGAAGTTACATCCATAAAGAGACCAGTCACCAGTGGCACCTCTTCTGTTTGGCATCTACTTTTCTGAAGTAAAAGCCAATACCAAACTGCTTTGGCTGACTAAGTTTGCAGATGACTGCAATCTAGAAGCATTCATTGAAGCCTCAAGTGTCTTAGCCATCCTGCGGGTAGGTTTGTCTGAAAAAATATAACTGGTGCTAACATCATGGACCGAAACTACATGCCAAAAAATGCATTATTGTATCTTTGGGAAGTCATCTACCCCAGGGAACTACCACATGGAAAATACTCCCCTAAGAGTTGCCCCACTTGTTTGGGATTTATGTGGGCAGTGACCAAACTTCTATATTGCACAGCTTATAAACAAAGGGAATTTGTTTAGTTTTAGGGATGTCATTGTTTCCCTTTACTCAGCTTTCATTAGGCAAATTAATGAATATAATGCCCCATTTGGCATATATCTGTCCAGACACATGCAAGAACTGGAACACCCACAGATCTATTTTACTAAAAGGATACAAGGCCTAAACAACATGCCCTATATGGACCAACTCAAAGCTTTGTTACCATTCTCAGTATCCTACAGACTGCTAACCAGTGACCTGTGTCTGGCGTACGAGGCATTCTCCAATTCATTATTGATGGATTTCATGTACATCAACAAGTCAAATGGCATCAGAAATACTCTGTCTAGGGATCTAAAACTCTTCTATAACATCAACGGAATGGTTTGGAAGGACAGGTATACCTCTTAGAAGATACCACTGATGAACAAACTCCCCATCTACATAAAACAAACTTTAATCCTGTCCATATTCAAGTGCAACTTAGATCTATGTCTGGAAAACAGAAAATGTAACCCAGGATGGCACCATGTACTACTAATGGACAGAGCCAGCTCCTAAATGCTTTATTTATTAGGATTAATAATTATCGACCGTGGGATGGGTAAGGTGAATCTATAACCAAATGGGACAGGTTATTTCAAGTACAAAAAGGGAAACTGGCTAAGCTTAAAATGGCCCTTAGGGGCAGCTAACCTAGCACTTACCTATGAAGGAACTGGCAGGTACAAAACAGCTAAATGATGAATAATGGTGTGAACACAGCTCTGAGTTAAAGACATATTTTATTTGTTATGGGCATATAGAGACATTGGAAAGCAACATTTCTGATATCTTTAACATATAAATTTAGCACTAGAGAAATGAACATTGGGTGATTTTATAAGCAAGGTGCATGTATTCTTCTTGGCTTAAATGAGGAAAACATATTTCTTATTAGTTGATAAGTTATAAATGTCTGGAATAATCATCACATTTAAGAGTTTGATCTAGGATAAGACAGAAAAATGCAAGAATTCTTATAACTTTTGAGAAATTATTACAATTTTTGGATATTAGGCTATGAATGATCATGCTTAGAAAATTTAAAGCAAATTATGCGTGTTATTTTTAAGTAGAAACCAGAGGCAGGTATTCAGGTCAGAGTCAGATTAAAGCTGTACTTTACATAAAGTCAGACCTGTAGGTCACACAATGAGAATATTGTGGAATGGACTGCTTTTGAAATGAATGGATGCAGTGCTGTTCATCTGTGCATCATTAATGAATCTTGGGAATCAGAGTGGCCCAAGGACAGAACCTTGATATCACTCTGGAGAACTAGCAAAAGGGAACCGAGAACAGAGCCATATCTACCTGATAGTTACTGCCTAACTTTGATGGAAGGTGTCACACTAATTCAGACTAAGGGAAAAAAGACCAATGTGTCTCAGCTGAGAGTAATATGTCATAGCTGACTGAGCTGAATTGTGCCAAATACAATACTACAAGACAGCAGTTACTAAAGCCATGATGTTTACACTGATACTCTGGTATAGCTATAAAGACTGTTTCAGTATTATGATGATCTTTGAAGACATTGTGAAAATCATAAGATCATAGGAGGATAGTAGGCTAATGACCCTAGAGCCCTTACAAGCCTAGCCAAGTTTTACCCTTATTTCCACGATCAGCACCTATCACTCCTGTCCAAGAGGTACATAGGTGAAACCTCCTGGGTGAATTTACGGTTACCCATCCAATCTTCCAGATTGCGTTTGAAGAGGGACAAAGGGGGGCTCTGCTTGACATGAAGCAGGAGTCTGATCCAAAGGTGTGGTAACCTTTAGGAGACAAATCTGTCTCTCCAGCAGGTTCTGTTAATGTCACATACCAGGTTAAGGTAATTTAGAGTGAGTAACCCGTGTACCATTTGACTTATGGATATGCAGCATTTCCAATAAAGCAAGGTCAAAGATTGCCTTTTATGTAAGGCTGAGACTGCCTTTGAGTAGTCTATATGAAACAGAATAAAGTGACAGTGATTTCAGATGACCCTCATGGGACAGATGCTGAAGAACTTGAATTTTCCCTGTGAGGAATCTTTGTGGTCTCACTGATTGCTACAGGTGCTTGAGAAGGTACATACCAAAAGAGGCATTGTGTTCAATTATTTGCCTGATGAGGGTAGAGTATTGGAAGGTTATAACTTCTTTTTTTCTGGAGGCAATGCCCTTACTTATGAGATGAGTAATACAGAATGCCCTTCATACTACTGTGGAGACATGGTGATCAAAGGTAAGGTTGCTGTCAACTTGTCTGCCCAGGTATCTCACCACTGAGTGCGTATTTAGGGTGTTGATATCGATGTTGTAGTTAGCAGGAACATCACTCTTACCGATAGGGATGATAATACATTTTTTTTTTGCATTGTGTTTAAGACCATGACTTTTGCACCAATCATTTGTTTAAGACCATCTTGTAGGATATTGACATCATTCGAACACTCTATGACCACTCTCAGTTTCCAGTAATCAGCAAACTTTGTCAGCCACAGATCTTTAGTTTTTGCTTGCACTTCAGAAATAGATTACAAACAGTAGAGGTCCCAGGACTGATCCCTGTGGAACACCACTGGTTACAGGTCTGCTGTTGGAGGTGGATTCTCTTATTTTGACTATATGGGATCTATCAGTGAGCCAGTTAACAATCCATCTAATGATATATGGTTTAATACCTAGCTGGGTGAGTTTGTTAATTATGCCTGAGTAGTCTCAAAAGCCTTGGCTCTGTGTGCACAGATTATCCCTCATCAAGGGCTTTGGTGACTGTCCCAAAGAAGTCCACCAGGTTTAACAGGCATGATCTCCCTTTAACAAATCACAAAGAAAGTTAGACACTGAAATACCTGTGAGTGGATTACTTTTTCAAGGATCTTGGCTAAATGTCTAAACAGAGAGATGGGATGAACATAAATTGAGAAATTGCCACAAGTATGTACTGGTATTGATAATGGCCTCCTTTTATAAACTGAGAACTTTACAATTCTAACAGAATGAATGATTAAGGCATTTAGAGGTTAATTTATAGGGTCTATATTATAACACTGAACACTTAAAATAGCGAACGCTGTATAATCGACTCTAAAATATCGAAATGGCAAAATGCTGAATACACGGAACAGTGATTTTTTTCCCCAGGGAAAAAAATCACTGCTCCGTTAAAAAAAAAAAAAAAAACAAACACAAAATAAAGTGGGGGGCTTCGACCCCCCCTACTTAAATATACCAGCTCTGAGATCGCACCACAGTGGAGGAAATGGCAAAGTCCCAAAAACGGTCCAGTTATTTTTTTTTCCCTGGGAAAAAAGAAATCTCTATTCCTTGTGTTTGGGATTTCGCTGTTTCGATTAAAAAGGTTCGATTAAACAGTGTTCGCTATTTTAAGCATTCACTGATTTAATAGGGAACCAGTTTATAGAAGGGATTGGGATTTGCAGATTTTGCAGAGGGCATTTATTAGCCTCATAAAAGGTTTAAATTTTGTGAAAATAGCAGAAATCAGACTCAGCTAACAAAATGAATCATGAAGGTGACAGGTGAAGAGAAGATGTGCATAAGTTGCTCATGAAAGGAGTTTGAGAATAATAATACCAAAAAATTTACTAAACAAGCACCTTTATGGGGAAGAATGATTGGTATTGATGTTGGATAATGATCCTAAAAATAATAACAAAAACTGAGGTAGAGATGAAGGAAAGGGAGAATGTGAAATGCACATAAAGTGACAACTAAACAACTGATTATCTTCTACCATTAGATGAACGTAATGCAGTGGTTGCTTGGATTTTTTTCTGTTTGCCTATTGACACCACTTGTGATTTTGAGAGGCAAGGGGTAGTACACTCCAGTCTGTGTATGCACAAGCCATGCACATGTGTTTACATGTGCACATCTGCACACACACGAGCCAGTGCACACTACACTGTGTATATGCAAGTAATACGTGTGTTTACAAGTGCACATCTAGATAGCTTTTTGTGTGCCGTTCTATCCTGTCACTCCTTAATTCTGGAATTTGGTTTAATTGATACCACTCAGAAGTTACAGTTGTGTAGTATTTTCTTCACATCTCTTCCCACCAGTTGTGGACCATTCTCTCCCACCTCCCCTAGCTGTCTACATTACTTCATGGACCTAGTGGTCAAATGTGGATAATTAACATTACAGTCTGGTCACTATTAACTCTGCTTTTGAAGACATTATGAGGCTATGCTTCTTCTTCCATAGTGGAAGTAAGAACAATTATTTGAAGAAGTCTGGTTTGTTCTACAAGAAAGAGCTGATTCATGCAATCTTTTTTGTACTTTTCAATAGTATGTCATTTTTCTATACTAGAAAATCTAGATGGCCAGTTGAGCTATTTTTGCTTCTGGCAAGTTTCCACAAGGATTGATATTAGTACAGAGGCTCCAGGATCCTTGAAGTATGGTTACTTCCTTTACAAATATTACACTGTTCCAACTCTAAAGACAAACTACTGGAAAAAGCATGTCAAGAATCCACAGAGAGTCTCCTATAAATCCAGTAAAGATGATACAGGGATTAAAACCTCCTTCTGTAGTAAACAAATGAACAATCACCTGAGAAGCTCAGTTTGATCTGGATGAAAACAATGGTCTCAGTAATTACTTTTGCATGGTATATAATAATCAAAGAGGAAACATATCTGTATGCTTTTATTATTTTCAGTTTTGCTATCCTAGGAACTACCAAGGTAAACCTTAATATTAAATATATTCCATGATAGACACACTTGTTGTTTATTTTTGTTCAGTGGAGATGCCAAACTAGAGGTTGTTGTGTACCATGAAACAATAGAAGGAATATACTCCACAAACACAGTATGATACAACAAAGCTAACAATGAACACATTATTTTGCGATACTGAGGGAGTTTTTATATTCCAAAGTACAACCTAACTGGAGAATTTGGCAGCAAGCAAATCACCATGCATTTGCCATGTAGCCTCATTTTAATGCTACTGGTGACCATGAGTGTTTTAAATGAATTATGCCTTTCCTCCACACCATACATAAGATATTGTAATTAACAACCAGATGCTTTCCCTTACAAAATTAATTGTTCTCTAAATATTGCATTCATCTTCATTAAGATATATATGTACTTTCTGTTTGGTGAGTCAAAAAAAGAAAGTTGCATGGAAAGTGGAAAGGAGGCAAGAGATAAGGATTAAGCCCTTGAAAAGGTTCATGAGATTGCTCACCTGCATTTGTAATGTATCTAGTAAGAAATGACAAGCACTGGCATTATGTTACTCATTGCCAGAACTAAGTATGTATGGAGCTGTCCAGGACCTGTGGTAATTATAATTATATGTGATTTAATTGTATAGTATTATATATGGTGATGATAATAAGATGCCAAATAAGATAATCTTTGCCAAATTATGTCATTGTACTCAACTGACAATTATAATAAAACTAATAGCATCTGTTTTACATGTCAGTAGTATTAGAAATTAAAAACTGCTAACATTGTAATTGAGTAGGATAGGCCTGTACAAATATGAAGAACAGCAGTGGCTAGCTTTCTAAGATGTTTATTTTTATTCTTGGTACTGAAATAATTAATAATAACTGCATGCATTGCTATTTCACAGCGTGTCACATTTGATTTCTGTCCAGTCATAATTTTAATGGAATGAATACCTTCACCATGTGAAGAGTAAGCAATCATTATATTATCAGAAGTATTTTGTTTGATAAGTGACTTTCTGAATGCAAAGTTCAACAAAATGCACCACTTCCCTTCAAATTATCCCCCCCAAAGGTAAACGAATTACATCATCTCATACCTAGCTGTATAGGGGAAACTATGTAAATAGTAATTAGTGTAATGAACAATCATCTGGGGTCTTGACAGGCTAAGGTCAAATCCTATGACTACTGCTTATGCACCTTCTGCTGGCAAAATGCTGACTTTTCCATTATCTAGAAATGAAATTGTAGGTAATGATCCCTGTGAGAAAAAGATTTGCAAGCCTGCACATCAAATCTAATACAATTGAGGAAGGAAGCTGTATTTTTGAAATGTTTGCTTGCTCATATGAAATATACTATAGCTTTCTTTCATTACTTCATAAAGGAAATTGGACAAGAAGGAGAAATAAATGTGAGTTATTTAAAGAATATGAAAGCTTTTGCTATGTTGTCACATATATGATCGATTAGAAAATTGACTATATTATGTATCAAATCGGAACACTGAAGCAGATTTGAAGCAAGCTAAAGGTTAGTATTGAAGCATGGTAACTACTAATAATAATCTCTCAAAGAATACATGCCAATTAAACTTCTAAAGAAGTCACTCCCCTGAGAATATTTTGTTAGTGTGCATAGAAGCAATGCACAGCATACAAGCTTCATATACCAGTTATCCTTCTGAGATAAACATGAGCATATACCTAGGCCATCTGTCTGCAGACCATTACATGACTAACTAATAACCAGACAGTAACCAGAGGTGAGAATTAAACCCTGTACCATTTGTTTGTGAAGCAGACACCTTATTCAATATGCCAGCCACCAACTCCTAAAACTCCTACCCTTTCATATGTTATAAAAGTGGAAGCCACAGGCCTTAATGAGATTTAAACTCATGACCCCTACTTTACAAGGCCAGTGCTCTAACTCCTGTGTTACAGTGCCAGACAAATGCATAGTCAAACTAGAGTTTTTACTGTGTAATACCTTAAACCTGCTGTAATGAAGGCCAATGGGATATATGCAAATGACACGTTAATAATATATTTGTGCTTCAGCTACAAGGCTTCTAAATGCCCATAACGTTTTACTTTCTTAAGTTTTATAGGTACATTAAGACCAATAAAGCCAAACCTCATTAGCTGTAGACATTCTTTTTGTCCTCATCAAAACTGCATAAGTGGAGTGTCTCTGTATTGTTCAAAGGGACAAAGTCCTGAATGAAGCCTAGATGATCCAAGACTATCTAGTGGTGTGGTCAATAAAGGAGCTACCTGGGCAGGATAGGAGTGAATGTCGGACTCCAGCTTACCTATCCTGGTGATGGAATAGGTGGGATTCTAGTTCACTGAATCAGAGGCATCCACGTAAGGCAACATTAGGGTAAAATGAGCACATCAACCAGGCAGCATTCACTGCAACAATAAAGTACATTACTGTGTGGGTGTGAGCATGCATCAGTGTTCCTAGCAGGTAGTACTGCTGCATTAGGCTACCATGGAGATGAGGGAGCAGACAAATATATAATCCTTAAAGATAGTTCTTTAGATGATTGCCACCAGAAGGAAGTAATGGGACTTGAGGTCTGACAATCACAAGGAGCAAAAATTATTCAGAATGTTTTTAAATATGCATTTTTGGAGCACTTTTAACTCATGTGTGTCATCCTATGTCCCCCTTACTCATTTCCCTACTTTCGCACATGGTCTGACAGCTTCCAATGCCCCTCAGACTAACTTCAATATTGCTGGGGCTAGTCATGGAACATAAGGGCATCTTTTGGG
The DNA here is from genome assembly GCF_019279795.1 of Protopterus annectens. NCBI lineage: Eukaryota > Metazoa > Chordata > Ceratodontiformes > Protopteridae > Protopterus > Protopterus annectens. Next base: position 358,839,057 of record NC_056739.1, read on the forward strand.
GGTCCTGGCCACAACCACCATCAACCAGGGAGGGTTTATTTTTTATGCCTACCCCATTGCTTTCACCTCCCATTGCAGATTTTTTGGTTACATCTGAGCAGTAGCCATGCAGTGTGAGCATGTGAGTTATTGCCCCACATGTGTGGCAGCTAAGCTAGGTCCACCATCTATCACCCTCTTTGTACAAAGCTGCCCCCCCTGAAATATGATGTCCCCAGACACTTCAGGGATTTCTGAAGGGAGTACCCACATAACTTCCCACCCCCTCTGAATGTGTATGCCCATTCCTCCCCTGTCATTCCTGTCAGTCACCCAAGTTGCTAATCAAACCTAGGAGGGCTGAGCCACATTCAGGGCTTTATTCCTTTCCACCAGTGGATCAGCTTTAAAAAAATGCAGTTTAACTTGTTAACTGTAGGCTACAAGAAAACCAGAAAGTGGGAAAGTGGCAGAGTTCCACTGATCCCTGTCATAGCTCTCAACCTCTTGGCACAAATAATCTGGGCAATGTCAAAAATAATGGTGGGTCAAAGCCCCAAAAATAGGGACAAATTTTAATATTGCTCTTATAAACTTAGAAAGTCACTAGAATAAAAGGTATTGTGTCACCAAACATTTTCTGAATGATATGAAGTCTGAAACTCAAATACCTGTCATTGTATAGTAATTTCAGTCCTCACTGATTTGCCATAAAAGTCCAGTAAAACACACATTTTATAATGAACAGACCAAAAATATGAGGCAAAAATCTGGACATTCTGGCAAAATCTAGACAGTTGAGAGGTATGTCCCCCAGTTGAGAGGTATGTCCCCAGTTTTATATTCATCTTGTATCACCCAATTAAACCCTTAAACTCCAACCTCAAGGAGAAACACTATCTAAAACTAATAAATACATTTCTAAAGCTCATAATCAGACTACGCTACAACCTCATAGCAGATGGGAACATACCTCCCAACACTGGCCCATCTTCACCTGGTGCTATTAACTCCTATGACACCACTCCCACCATTAAACTACCTTAGCAGAAAAACTAATTCTCTTCTGACCTTTCACTTAAACATTAGAAGCATAAAAAATAAAGTACACAACCTACATGCCCTATTAGCAGTCCATTCCCCAGCTATAATGTGTCTTACAGAAACCTGGCTAAAACCTACTATTGCTGATAATGAAGTATTACCACCAGGTTATAACATTCACCGATTAGATTGCACTACTAAAAAGGGAGGAGGAATAGCAATTCTTTACAAAAACACACTAAGTGTTAATAGGGATTCAGTACAGCCACCCCCATTAAATAACGCTGAAATCCTTATAACTAAACTTCATATTAACCACAACAAATGCATAAATATTGTCTGTGTCTACATTCCCCCATGTAATAATATAAGCACCCTAGAAGATATCCTTCAATGGTTATCCACTACCCACCACCAAGAAACCATTGTTCTTGGTTTGCTTCAGCATTGATTGGTCCACCAGCTCACCTGAATCCCCTGTCACCCATATAAATCTTTTCGGGTTCAGTCAAATAATAACCACTCCTACTAGGCTCAGCAAACCCAACAACAGAGAAAGCATTCTTGATTGGATTCTTATCAATAGTCATTCCCACTTGTATAAATCTGGGACCCTCCAAGATGACCTAAGTGATCACGCTCTTAACTTACATTATTAAGCATAAGGGAGAGAACTCCCATCAGACCACCAATAAAACAATCAGAAATACCAAGAACTTCAATCCTGTAAATTTCCAAAATGAACTTAACTCAGTCAACTGGTCAATCCTAAAACATATACCACTAGAAGAGGCAGTAGCATACTTTAATACTAAATTCCTAAGCATTCTTGACTCTCATGTCCGTGCACATAGTATTAAAACTAAAACAAATTAAGCATCATGGCTCTTTCTGCTAGACAAAAAAACTACCAGAACCTGCAGCGAAAACACCAAAACAATCCCCAAAAGTTCTGGGCAGATATAAACTGGCTTCTTCAATCTACCACTCCAACCCCATCAAATTACACCCAAACCCCCTGAGACTATTGCTAGTGCCTTTAATAATTTATTCACTGAAACAATCCAGTCTCTTGCAAATCAACTCACTTCCACACACTCTAACTCCACCACTAACACCCCTACTTCTCAATTCCCCCTTTAACTTCCAACCTGTCTCTACCACTCTTATGTGATCACTAATCAAAAAATTGAAGCCCACCACCCTATCTGCTGATCTTCTCCCAGCAGAGTTCTTACACAAAGCTGCTGATGCCATAGCATTCCCCATATCTATCCTGATCAATAGGTCCTTAGCAGTTGGTGCTATCCCCCCATCTGGAAAATATCCCATGTTATCCCACTCCACAAAGGTGGAAGTTCCACAGAATTATCCAGTTATAGACCCATCACTATTCTTTCACCACCAGCCAAAATAATGGAAAAGTGTTTCCACAAACAAATTATGGACCATCACATTCAGATCCATATGCTGGCTGTATTTCAACATGGATTTATGCCACATCACAACACCACCTCCAGCCTCCTTTCCTTCAACAATGCCATATATCAAAACAGAAATAATATGTTATCATCAGCCCTCTTTTTAGACCGCTCAAAGGCCTTTGATATGGCCAACCACCAATTACTCACCCACTCTCTGAAATCTATTTCTCTGGACAACTGTTCCAATCCTATCTGAGTGGTAGACAACAAGCTGTATTATGGCAGGGCAAACTATCCACCCTATTACTTCTCACCCTTGGAGTTCCTCAGGGCTCTATTTTAGGTCCTCTACTCTTTTCTATCTTTATCAATAACCTACACACTGCCATCCCAGAAGCAACCTGCATCCAATACGCAGATGATTCCACCCTGATCTGCTCAGCCTCCTCCCCAACAGCCCTGCAAACCTTAACCCAGAATACATTCAACACAGTTGAAAACTGGATGTCTAATCTCCATCTTCTGTTGAATCCTAACAATACTACACTGCTACTCTTTACCTCCACACGTAGATCCACACCACTTTCCTTTTCTATAATATCAAACAATGGTACCTCTATTTCCCCAGATAACCATACTAAGCTCTTAGGGGTAATAGTAGATAATAATCTCAAACTCGATCTGCACGTCAACAAAACTATCAAAACCATTAATAAGAAACTTGGCTCATTATATAGAAATAAACCTTTTCTAACCCCAATAGCTAGGACCGCAATCTTATCTTCGCTCTACCCTTCTATATGCTTCCCTATACTCTCTAACCTAAACAAATCAGAGCTCAACATGCTCTCTAACTGTTACAACCATATTGCCAGATTTGCCACCGGGTCCACGTATAGGACACATCACTGCCAAAACCTCAGTCTCCTAGGGTGGCTAGAACTGCCAAGCTTACTTCAGTTCAATCAGCTAATAGTAGCACGTAATATTCTCAACCAACCCAAAAACACCCCCGACTTAAAAATATCATAAAACCATATAGTAACTTCAAACCGTTATGCTCATCCAACAAGCTATTAGTCCAAACACACAAAGCTAATAACTCAGCTGAAGACTCGCTGTTTGCCAACTTTGTTGGCAAAGCTTGGAATTTACTTCCAGCGAACCTTACCCTTGAAACCTTTCTAAGTCTCTTTAAAAAAGGCCTCAAACAGTATTTTAAAATGCACTGACTCTGTCCATGTACCGACCCTGATTAATCTCCATAACTACTCCCTAACTTAACAGTACTGTATTCACTTCTTGCCCACAGATGCTTGCTGTGTTCTGCACATTACTTTGTAAATAATAATTGTTGTTGTAATCTACTTGTTTTATATTCGATTACACACTGTTAATATTGTGAATCCCTCTTGAGGGCCACACCTTACAGACTTTGTAATATGCTTGGCATATATGTACTTTTTTTATCTATGTAATTGGAGCTTTTCTCCCCGGGCCTCCACTGAAAATGGACATGTATCCAGTTGGACTATCTCGGTCAACAAATGTAAAATAAATAAATAAATAAATAAATAAAATCAGTTGTAATGGTACAAGCAGAGGTACTGGTGCTGTATTACCAGAATGAGAGTAGCGACATATTACTACTTTTAATTAGGACCAAAAGTGAAATGCTATGCGGTTGTGCATGTCATCCTGTTATAATGTATAAAAGAATAGCAGCATGGCATGAATACTGCTGGAAAGTATCATTTGCAAATAATTCTACCAAGGCCTGTAATAAGAGAGAAACATATGATGTTCAGATGTACAGATAAGTCAAGGAAAGACCAAAAACCTTGAATGATTAAACATGCTTTATAAAAGGATCACTTCACTAAAATACTACAGAACTACTTTGTATTCAAACACTGTGGAAAGGATCCTTAAGTGAACCTGCCAGTATTTAACTTCTTTTTCTTCTTGTTTTGGCTTTTCCCAGTTAGGGATCACCACAGCGGATCACCTGTCTGCTCATGATTGGCAGTGGAGTTTTACAGTGTCGAGTTGCCAGCCCGGCACCCAACCTTCCACAAAAGGAACACACACACACACACACACACACACACACACACACACACACACACACACACACACACACACACACACACTCACATCTAGGGCCAATTTAGAGTGTCCAATCCACCTACAGCATGTCTTTGGGATGTGGGAGGAAACCAGAGCACCCAGAGGAAACCCACACAACCACAGGGAGGACATACAGAGTCCAAACAGAAGGCACCCCAGCCGAGGATCGAACCGGAGAACCTCTTGCTGAGAGGCGACAACGCTAACCACTGAACATGTGTAATAATTACTGACATTAGGGACCAGTGAGTTCAATATATCTGAATAAAAGATCTATTTGCCATTATACTGCCTACACATAGGTCAGATTCCTTAGGTTTTCCTGAAAGTATCATGTTTTAAAGGATTAATACATTTTTGATATAGAGTGGCAGATCATATTGTAAATGTGGTGATGTAGGATGTATTACTCTCTCTGACAATCCCCTGCTAATTAAAATCCCCATCTTTGAGACTGCCGCAGCTTGAGAAAAAAGACATTCCTTATTTGCAGTAGTTTTGCTTTAGAAAGGTAGCGCAAAGTGGGTGGCTCACTGTTTGTCTTATGCTACATTTCATACCTCACACATTGCCTTTTACTATTCCTTCTTGTTAACTGTAGTTTGTCCTCAGTCATCTTAATAACACACACAAATTCTGAAATTTAACTTCTATAACCTTTTGCACATTTTATGGCTCCTTGCTGTAAGGTAAACAGCTTCAAGTATCTTGGAGGGGTGGTTGAGGAGAAAGGACATCTGAATGAAGAGGTCAAAGCTAGAATCAGAGGGGCTGCAACCAACTGGCATAGAGTGTCAGGTGTAGTCTATGGCAGAAGAATGCCAAAGAAGCTGAAAAGTAAGGTGTACAAGACAGTGGTGTGACCAGCACTTCTGTATGGTACAGAAATCTGGACAGTAAAGACAGAACAGTTAAAGAAGCTAGAGGTGATGGAAATGAATTGCCTGAGAAGGGTGGTAGGATGCACACTGTGGGACAGATGAATAAATGAGGACATAAGAGCAGAAGCCAAAGTAGATCCAATTGCAGAAAAGATCAAAGAGAACAGATTAAGGTGGTATGGACATGTGCAGAAAAGCAGAAGACAATCTGTTGAGGAAGATTTGGGACAGACAGAAAGAAGGTAAGAGGAAGTGAGAATATCAGCAAAGAGGTAGATGAATTGTGTTAAAGAAGATCTGTGACAGTCAGGCATGAGTGTTGAAGAAGGCAGGAGTGTGGCACTGCATTGAGAGAGTTGGCGACAGTTAAAACGATACCCACACCCCATGTAGAAAAATGTAAAAAGGGGGCTGATGATGATGATGATAATGATTGCTGGACCTATGTGAATTGTGATCTTAGGTACATGTCCAATATTGCCTTTCTGTATTCCTTTGCAGAAACCGTCACACACTTCTTTCACTTGAACATTTTATCAAACCATTCCCGAGGCAGCCATTGCAGTGGAAGTGCTATTCTTAATGCATACTTCACAATTCTCTTCACAACTCTCTTCTCATGTACCTCTCTTCAGCTCCTTTAAGCAACTACTGCTTATATCCCATGTTTTTGGAATGACCTGTTTATTTTCTGATTGATTTTCAGTTATTTCCAGTTATCAACATCTTTGTATTATGTTATATGATATGCTATCATGACAGTTTGTTTCTTAAGTTGTTTTGTTTAATTGCATTTTTCTTTTGTTAATATTTTGTATTATGACTACATGTTTTTATTAACTAATTGTTACTGTACTGGAGCTTTTCTCCCCGGGTCTCTGCTGAAAACAGGCTACTTGCCCATTCGGACATTACTCAGTTAACAGATGTAAATAAATAAATAACTATTCCCTTTCACATTTCTGTGTAACCACTTGACAGTTTTTTGTGTTATAAAGATTTGCATGTCATAATATCATATGACTTTATCTGTAACTGATCACAGTTGCCAAGCTAAGCTTAGAACCAAGTGATTGTCTTTTTTCTTCTCTTTTAATTCTGTACAGCTAATAATGCTGAAGAAAGCAAAGCTACAATATTAAAGATAATGCAAATATAAGGACATGAGAAAAGAAATTGAAAATGTTAACTCTACCCACTTTATTCTGCAACTCATGCTTAATGTTCATTATCTTCCCTTTTTAAATTAGGAAAGACAGAAAAGAAGTGCAGATTTCAGATATACAAAGAATAATAAGAGATTCTCTAAAACTTACTTCTTTTATCACCAAAAAATATCTTAAATAAGAAGAATCAGGTCTAAAATAAAAAATCCTTTAATGGATGAATGTCCAGGATACAAAACCACCATAAAAACACAATGGTTACTGTTGAGCACTTTCGTACACCCTCTTAGGTGAACTTCTGCAGAACAATTAAAAACAATCCAAATGCACTTAAATACCTCCACAACATGATTGTCAATTGAATAATTACATACTCCTATAAACATTTAAGGGAACATACTTCTCCCATTGTATTACATAATGTTTCATCTTTAACAAAGGTGCTGACTATTGTTAAAGATGAAACATTATGTAATATAATGGGAGAAGTATGTTCCCTTAAATTTTTATAGGAGTATGTAATTATTCAATTGACAATCATGTTGTGTAGGTATTTAAGTGCATTTGGATTGTTTTTAATTGTTATGAAGAAGTTCATCTAAGAGGGTGTACGAAAGCACTCAACAGTAACAACAGTGTTTTTATGGTGGTTTTGTATCCTGGACATTCATCCATTAAAGGATTTTTATTTTAACCAGCAGCATTCGGAAGGTTTTTGTTCTGGTTTCAAGTTTGTGTTTTATATTTTGGATTTAAGAATCAGGTTTAGTTGCATCATGCTCATGCCATTCTAGTGAAAGGTAGGAGTTTTTGCATCATATTAGTGAAATGTGCCAAGGCTGTCCGCTGCAGTTACAATTTACTAGTTTGGCAATCGGTGTGACTGAAGAACAGCAAAAACAAGTTACTCAGTAATTAACAGGGTTCAAAATGGCATAGTAGTGCATGCAGGTGTCTCACTACTGAAATGTCGGTACTCAAAATGCTGAGTGTTGAGATACAGAAAAAAAGATAAAAACATGCATGAGAAGACTGAATAATAAACATCACACTTCTTCTTTAAACTTTGGTTTTGTAGTTGGGTAGGCCCTAATGCACCCTAGATGTGTGTGTGTGTGTGTGTGTGGGGGGGTGGTGGTAAGGCTCCCATCACCTCTCAAACTTATATATAGTAATGTGAGTCTGACTTTTCATTCATTCAGTCTCTGTGTTTTGAGACTCAGTCTAGTGGTTCCCAGCATTTTAAATGGTTATCCTTTCAGGCATATTGTGAAGCAACTGGTAGGTAGTACACAGTTTTGAAAAACACAATATGAACAAAAGTCCTTTTGTTGCTGATCTCATTATGTAAGTAACAGGTAGGATACAAGTGAGCCAAAAGTGTCCAGAATATAAAGCACTAAAACAGAAAAGGCACACGTTATCCTTACATCACTGTGTATCCAGTCTCCAGTATACTGTTAGGATTCATGACTTAACCTCACTGTGATTCTCACAGCTTCCACTTGCAGACTGTTTGCTACTAAGTAAGACTAAAAAATGGCTCACCATTAGAAAGAGTCACATGCATAGTGGGCCTTACTCGATTAACAAAAAGAAAGAAATACACTCTCTTAGAAGAGGACTAAACCATTTTATGATATGTTTTTAATAATGCAATGACTATTTCATACTGCTAAATTATATTACAAGTTTGAGAGACTTTTTTTCATTTTTTTTTGCATCTTCATCTTCCCCTGCTTCCTTTTGTGATCAGCCTGTTGTAAGCAGACAGCAAACATCCATGTGATGTGCTGCATGAAACTTTTTTTTTTTTGAAGTTGTATTCCTCAAACATGAATTTATCTAGGGAATTATATACCAGACTACTATGTACAATCTTATGTTAATGAATACCAAACACTAGGGCTCAAAAAGTTTAAAATCCTCAATAAAATGCATTTTAAAACTGGCAGCAAATTTAGTATCCTACGCAACTCAAAACAAATTGTTCAGAGTTGGTGGAAGGGTGAAGGAAAGTGAAGAGCTCTGGTGAGTAACAATGAAATAAATATATCTTGCCACAGGGAATGATATGAAAAAACATCTTGCAAGTATTCTGAATAGAATAATACCCGCAAGCATGTTTGTTTGTTTTTTTTAAATACACTTCTTAACAAAACAAGTGCTGTTCCCTTGTTAAAGTCTGACAAAAAGAATAGTGAAAAATATAAGAAGCAACACACCAAGGAAAATGCTTGGGCAGCTATAACAAGCCTACATTGTTATTGTTGGGATGATCTAATAGATTTGATAACCCTGTAGCAAGGTGTCTACAGGTATGCCATTTCTGAGACAACACTGAAAGGGATTTCTTAAATATTATGTAGTTTTGACTTAATTCATCATTTTTTATATCCCTGTGGGACCGAACCCAATGTCTCCCCTACATGCATAAAAGTCTCCAGTTTGTTCAGCTGAAAGTGGAGCAGGGAATCTCTGGTTAACCAGATAGGCTTGCAGCCCATTCATTGCTGCTTAGGAATCCTGACTGAGCTCATTTGCTCTGCAGCAAGAGTCAGATGGTAGGGAGTGGGCTAGTTTTCTAGACCTATGAGTTGGCCTATCCTCTCCTCTGGCAGAACACGTTCCTATCCTGCAGTGACATTTCTGAGTTCTACAGTATGCTGTCCTCCATGTTAAAACAAGCTTCCAGATGCTGAATTTCCCTTGGCTTACTGTGCAGTGTGGACATTTTAGCCATCATCTGTCTGGTAAGCCAGATCTGCCTCTCGTCCCCCAAGGATGACAATGCTGGCCATGGCTGTTTGTTGATATTCTCCCACACCAGCTCCCACAGACACCTGAGATATTATTTGAACTTAGGCAGAGAATGACAAAGGCAGTTCTTCATGTCTCTATGTCATGGAGTTGGCTATGATTTAATTCATCTTGTGCATATTTCTAAACTAATGCATGATGTTTTGTTTATGTTTTCTTGTCAGTGCAGCAGAAGCCATTACATTACTGTTTTTTTTGTGACATCTTAGAGCACATCAGAAAAAAGTAGGGATAGTAATAAGGGAATGCGCAATACTATATTATTTGTAAAGTATATATCCTTTAAACCTTGTGATCCACTCATTACATTTCTGTGTGTGATGTTCATGAGATTGCATTGCATTCTGTTAGATCCACATTCAGCGACATATCTGCTGGCAATCAGCATTAGCAAAAATGATTGCTTACAAGTACATGACTGAGAATTCTTACTAAAATGTCTCCTCTTAATAGGAATAAACAGTAACATTTAGAGCACCTCACCTTAGTGTGCCCGATAAAATATAACTTTGAAGAAAAGCAAATCAGTAAGTCTTTTGTATTTGTAATATACACTATTTTTTGTTGATTGTGCACTACTGATCTTTTGTGCATATAGTTTTGTGTGTGTGTGTATATCTGGCTCTGTCTATATTATCGATATAGACATAGATATATAGTTATATATTATACTATATGTATGTGACTATGTGAGTCCCCATGTGCAGAGGCGGGTATAGTGGAAGACGATTCCTTGCTTACTTGCTATCAAGGTGCAGCAACCTGATGGTTGATTAGATTTAACAAATGAAGTGCAATCTATGTCAGAAGAGTGATTTTTGTTGATAGAAAAATGGTTTTTATTCAGTAGATTTCTTTAGGCTCTTTTTAATTTCTGTCTTGTTCTTTTAACAAATTTCTGTTTAGTATATTGATTTTTGTTGAACAGCAGCAATGTTGGAATAAATGCATAATAACTTAGATGACTTCAGCATTTTTGACAAAAATGGGTAAAACATATTTCTGTGATGGCAAGTTGTTAAATAAATTAATGAAAAAACATCTGTTGTGTAAGTTAATTTAGATATGAACATAGGATTATACTCCATAATGAAAAAACATGTCTTAAGTTGGACTGCAAAAACTACAGATCCTGCATTTATGAAGGTCTCTGAATAAACAGCAGAACTATAATTACTACCAGGACCCCTTTGTATATAAGATTTTGCCTCCACATTTCTGGTGATTAAAATAAACACCACTGACATTTCTGGGAAAGTGTAGGGATTTAGAAAGTTCTGTTACTAAACTTTGAATGACTAAATCCCAAGGAATCGCAATGCTGAAAGCAAAAGCTGGAAACACAAAAGGGTGAAAAGTCCCCCTGCTCTGCCAGAGTAGGTTGTGAGCCTGGCATACCTCCAAAATTATATGTATCAACTGTGCAGTTATATAAACATGAACGAGGGAGAAATACCACTAAACAAAGGAACCTTTGCTGATGTACATCTAAAAAATGCACTGGCAATAACTTGTAAATGGCCATCTGTGATTTGATTCTTCATGCTGTATGACTCAGGCATCTGACACTCAGTGAATAGAATATCAGCAACCTGTGAAGAAATTGACTTGTCCAACTTTCTTCAATTTCAGCAACCACATTGGAACTGGTATTCACTGAATCCAGTTTAGCCACCTGAATAATATACTTCATCAAGATGTGTTCTGAGAAAGTTTTGGTATGGCATTTTTTGGGAGAGGGCCCACAGGTTAGGTTAGTTAAGCTCTTTTGTGTACCAAAATTACCTGTTCTGCTATTCACTGGGGCTAGAGCCTTCCAGCCTATTTGCTTCCAGAGAGAAGCAAGGCAAGCATCAGGTGTTAATGAATTTCAGTGTGCAGATCCTGCAGACTGTCCTGTTCCCACACTGTGGAAGACTGTCTCTGCCATAGTTGCATCAATAGGTGTACCTGCACTTCTGCACAATTACAACCAAACATCCCAGTACCACATGACTTGCAAACTAGGCTCTTCATGCTATGGTGGGGCACTTGCATTCCTGCAGGCATTGCCAGTGCAGTGAGTGAAGCTGTCAGCCTCACCCTGTATGGATAAGCCAGCATCACCGTTCACTACCACCCATCCTTACCCAGTCTCTCCAATGCCTGTGATGCTAATAAAACACAGATTGTGAGGGGTGCAGTCCTGGCTGTAACCTGTGAACCGCAGGGCAGGGTCTTGGTATGGCAATTGTTGAGTAAAAAGTGACTGAAATGAGAACAAGATCACCAACATTAAACCAGCACTAAACCTTGGTCATATTTATAAGGTTTTGCCAGATTTAAACATGACGAGTGTGGTATATAAACCAATAAGGTCCTAACAGATTCTGATTTTACTACTGAAAAATTAATCTTTGAGTCAAAATGGCAGAAGTATAGTGATAAATCTTGGTGATTAGGGGTTGCAGGAGAAGAAGTAGTTGAACACTCACATACAAATTAACTGAATACTGCTGTCTGCTGATGGGGCAAATCTGAACTTGAAAGTTTTTTTTTTCATCTGACCTTGATGATGGGCATCCTCTGAGTTAGTTATATTAACAAGGGGAGTGCAGACAGTACAGTTCTCTGTCTGACATGAGGGTGGGTGGTGGGGAATGCAGGCTTTAGACCACACAGAAAAACATAAGCTTTTGTCTTCAGTTGATTGTTTTTGCCAGTAGAATTCTTTGGCCATGCCTTTTGGTATTTGACCATTCATCCTAGACATAGAGTAACTATGACACAATGGAATGGTTACAAAGGCAGTTCCCTGAAAATAAGTCAGATGATGGTGATGGTGTTCGTAAGATTAGTACATGTTCATAGAGAAGGAATATACACTATGTCTGAAGTCTGCTGGTCTGGCAGAATATGACTCATACAGCCATACCCCTCAAACTTTAAAGATAGGAAATCTAGACAAACCCAGAAATGAGGATGTGACAAAGGTGCAAAATCAGTAATAGCTTTTCTATCCTGCTCTTATAAACTTAAAAAGCTGCCGGGATAGCATATTTTGCATTAGCTTGCATTTTCTGAAGGATGTGAAATTGGAAACTCAAATTATGTCATTATTTAATAACTCTAGTCTTCAATAATTTGCCAAAAAACATAAGTTTTATGAGGAAGAGACCATAAATATGAGGTGAACTCCTGGACAGTTGAGAAGTATGCATGATGCTGAGTAATGCTCCTGCTATGGCAGTGTGCAGTTGGACTGACCAGGTGATTGAAGACAAAGCTCCATGCATGGACATGCCCCTACACTATCTTACTGTATCTGGAGCCCCCCATACACATGTGGAAACAGATGTTCATAATTTCATAGGGGTGTACTAGGGTTAATGACCACTGGGGCTTTTTTGTGTCATGTCAGCAGGTGCTGAGAGGATGAAACATTTACAAGCAGGGGCCTGGGAGATGAACCATTGACAGGCAACCTGTATTTACTAGAGACATTTCACAAACTATGGATGCATTTCTGGTTTTCCAACAAGTTGTTGAAATTGCAGTTAAATTGGATTAGGGTGGAACTCTGCTTCATATGTATGGAGAACCTGCTCCAGAGAAGGGGTAGTCTCCTGGAATACATGACCTATCTCTCCAGCAGGTCATATTTATATCAGAGGCAGGGTTTAAGCCTTTATAACAGGTAATAATGGTGCTGTTTATTTTACAATATGTACAAGATCCATCAGAGTGAGGTCCAAAGATGCAATGTATGCCAGTCATAGATCTCCCCTCAACAGCCTGTAGGAGACATAAAACAGGGATAGGCCCTAGAGGCTGTCTGCACAGGACATGTTACTTATGCCATGTATTCTTTTAGAGAGGAAACTCTTTGGACATTGCACTTGTTGGATATGTCCAGTTATGTACATACCAGAGGGAGCACTGTACTCAGTGGTAGGTCTGATGAATGCCAAGTACAGTGGAACAATGACCTCCTTGGATCTAGATGCAATACCGTTGTTTATAGGTTATGCAATATAAAATGATTTCCTCTCTACAACAGACATGTGATGCTCAAAGGCTAGATTACTCTTTATGTGCTTCCTCAAATCCCTGACTACCGGCTCGACTTTTAGGTGTGTTTTACCAATATGATAGCTACCAAGGGATGGCAGACTTCCCAAGGGATTCTCTTATGCATTTCCTGGCATTAAGTTTTAGTCCATGGCTCTGACAGCAATTATTTGTCTGTGTCAGCCCTTCTTTGAGAACATTAGTGTCAGTGGGGGATTTATTGCAGTCTTAGGAGAATTTGGTTGGCCAAAGGCCACTGACATTGTTCTTGACTTCATTGAAGTAGATGCCAAAAAGGAGCTGTCCCAGGACTGATTTCTGATGGACTCCACTGGTGACTTACCTCTTTGTAGAGGTGGCTCCTCATTTAGAACTTTCTGGCTTCTGTCTGTTAGCCAGCTGGCTATCCAATGGTTGAATTAAGGGTTTATAACTAACCTCTTGTGTTTGTCAACAATGTCCAAGTGGGAAATTGTGTCAAATGCCTTGGCCAATCAAGGTAGACAGTGTGAAATGTTTTGCCCTCATCCATTGCTTTAGTAACCTTCTCAAAGACATCCACCAGGTTGAGAAAGCAGTAGTTTCCAGGGTCTGCAGGTAGCCTGCTGTTGTGCAGATTGATGACTATTGCCATTCTCTGTTCATGAGACATGAAGCCTGCTTGTTGCTATTCTCTGTTCGTGAGATATGAAACCTGCTTGTTGCCATTCTCTGTTCATGAGACACGAAGCTGGCTTGTTGCTATTCTCTGTTCATGAGACATGAAACCTGCTTGTTGCCATTCTCTGTTCATGAGACATGAAGCCTGCTTGTTGCCATTCTCTGTTCATGAGACACGAAGCCTGCTTGTTGCTATTCTCTGTTCGTGAGACATGAAGCCTGCTTGTTGCCATTCTCTGTTCATGAGACATGAAGCCTGCTTGTTGCTATTCTCTGTTCATGAGACATGAAGCCTGCTTGTTGCTATTCTCTGTTCGTGAGACATGAAGCCTGCTTGTTGCTATTCTCTGTTCATGAGACATGAAGCCTGCTTGTTGCCATTCTCTGTTCATGAGACATGAAGCCTGCTTGTTGCCATTCTCTGTTCGTGAGATGTGAAGCCTGTTTGCTTGCTATGGTTAAACAGTTATTCCAGACAGCCTAATAGGTCATGTTTCCTGCTATTTAGAAGGCAGTCTGGGATGATGTTGGGGTCATTGATGCAGTGTTCATAGCCTTAGAGAGATCACTGAGCAACTGTTCCCTACTGATAGTTAGGGGACTTATATTGGGTGGTATTTTCTGAGGAAAGGTTGAAGGTGGGAGAGGAGTAAAGTAAGAGCTGAATTTGTCTGCCAGATGGTTTGCTACATTTTCTATCTCACTTTAGATGGCTCCATTACAAACTGCCTTTCAGGAAGAGGTTGTTACACTAGTGAGTTGTACAGTGCTCTCCATATTAGTAAAGAAGAGCTCTACTATGTTTGTGCCTTGCTCAGTGTATTGACAATTTGATCCAGGGAGTTTGGGTTTACAAAGTTCAGGAATTTCTGTGCTTGCTACTTTGGTGTCACATTTGATTCCCAGTTAATAATGGTACAATTAACGTCACCATAAATATGGTGTTGCATTGGATGGCGAGTGTCTTCAGTAATCTTAAATCCATGTTTTCAGCTTCCTGGGTCATAGGGGGGGGGGGTCCTATAATTTTCAAGGAAGTGGTGTGCATTTTTGCTCTAGTGCACTGTCGCATTTGACCAGCTTTGAGATATATTTATATATGATGTAAATCAGGACACGTCCATATTTAGTTTCTGCCTGTATAGTAACTGGTCTAAAGGTGTGGAAGACATTATAGCCTTGTACTGCTGGGGAGCTCTCTGCAACTTTAAACAATTTAGCAGTAACTGCAAAGACATCAGCATCCTTTAAGGTGAGGTGAGCATGTAGGGAGTGGAATTTGTTGGTTAGATTCATGGCATTGAGCAGTAACACCTTTAGGTTTTCTTGGTTTTGATTTACTATGTTGAAAGGATTGTCAGGTTAGCATTGTTTAAAACAGGCAATATAAGGGAGAACAGTATTTTAGTTAATATTCAAAATCCTAGATGAGAGAGGTGCAGACCATTCCCAGCAAAGTTGAGTGTTCCATTGAACATCTCCTTCTATGTTAACAAATATTGCAACCCCCTTAGAATAACACCAGAAACTTAGTCAATTATTAAAGTCAGTCATCTTCTGTTCATATTGTGGATTCATCCTCGGAGAAGGTAGAACGCTACTCAATGATAGGCTCATGCCAGGCCTGGGACACATATTTCAAGAACTCCATCATGTCTCTTTCCAAATAGTCTAGGAAGTAAGTCTCAGGTCATTTGCACCCACATGGACTATAACTGATTCATACAGGTACTTGTGGTCCAGTGACTTGAGTGCATATGTAATCTAGCAGAATCTTGCTCCTAAACAAATGACCATACTCAGCCTGGTGAAAGGCACATCAATCTGTTTCACAATGGAAACTCCAATAACCACAATGTTGAGCTGTTTTGTGGCTTGCCTTATGGGATTAGAATTAGAGGGTCCATGAGATGTGGCTGTATGGGTTAATGTGGGTGTTATCTTGAAAGAGAGCATTCAGGGTTGCTGAGGGTGTTTGTTATGTATACTTTGTCTAGG
This sequence comes from Protopterus annectens, assembly GCF_019279795.1. Lineage (NCBI taxonomy): Eukaryota > Metazoa > Chordata > Ceratodontiformes > Protopteridae > Protopterus > Protopterus annectens. The sequence continues at coordinate 358,855,209 of NC_056739.1, forward strand.
ATAACGTTGGGGTTTATGAAGACTACATGTAAGTGCCTCAGCAAATGTTTGTCTATGTGCTCAGTTTATGCTATATGTGATGAGTGCAGTCCAGGTAGTACTGACAGCCTGATTTTAGAAATTATGATTACTTTTATGTAAGGGCTTTGCCTCCAGTTACTTTTTGTAAATATATCTCTCACATACCTTATCAGTTTGTTTGAGAATTACATAGTTGTCAGTGAACGTGGAGCAATTTCTACATTGCTTCAAGATGCCCATGTCCACCAAGCCAACAACAGTGATAGTGGGAAAGTTCATACCCATGGCAACAAGCCTTTTTCATTGATTAAATGGTTGTAGGAGAATATGGAGTACAGTCAGGAATATCTGGTGTGTAACTCTGGAGGCAGTGCTTGCCATTGCACATACTAGTTGCCCTATGCACAGATAGGTATTGGTGAAATTTTAAGGGTAGTTTTACAAGGAAAACAACCAAAGGTGCAAGTGTTTTTACAAGGCATTACCAAAAACTTAATGGAAACTAATGTAGTAGACCCAGAAGATTTAAGGATGAAGTATTTGAGGAGATAATCTGAAGTTAGGTTAGACAGTAGATAATCAAGCAGTACTTGTTGAAAAGAAAGAACCAGCTTTGTCAAGGATGAATACTGAGCATTCACCTAATTAACTACTACTAGTGCTGCTTTTACACATATAGAATTATACCTAGACCCCCTGTTAGACTCATAGACTGATACACACACACACACACACACACACACATACACACACATACACACACACGCACACGCACACGCACACGCACACACACTCACACTCACACTCACACTCACTGGACCTCTCACTCCTTGGCCACATCCTATCTTACAGCAGCTGCAGAGAGTGATTGCTCCATTACATTAGTAAGAGGAATCCACTCCATTCCTAGGTGGTCAGCCTCTGTACTCCAATCCACCACCATTCCTACGTGGTCAGCCACTGTACTGCAATCCACCACCATTCCTAGGTGGTCAGCCACTGTACTCCGATCCATCACCATTCCTAGGTTGTCAGCTGTTGTGCTCCAATCCACCACCATTCCTTGGTGGTCAGACACTGTACTCCTCTTTTTGCCATTCATTACTTGCCACTCCATCTTCATACCTTCCACTGTCAATTTGTTTGTGAATAGAGGACTGTACTGTGGGTCCAAATTTGTGTAACAACTACATAGATGAAGCAGTCCTTATACACAGTCTTGTATGCCAGTACTCCACTACATACCATGGGGTTTGAGGGACTTCTATAACTGCATCGGGGATATTGTACAGGTTTTACTGTGCACAGGTCCTATGCAATTATGTACTGTGTTTATGAATGACACCCAAAATGATTAACTTTAGTGAACACACGTATGTTGGCACACTAAATTAAAATATGGTGTCTTATTTTATTTCAGTTATTTTATCACTTGATAAAACAGCGCTGGTCTGCAGATCATTTTCAGACATGACCTCGGCCACAAAAGGCAATGATATATATATATGTAAGTATATGGACAATTTCATTTAGCCATTCCACTAGCATTTTTAGAAATATGGGTGTAAATTGTATTAGCCATTGAAAACCTATACAGACACTGGGGACAACATGGAAACTCAGGAGAAGCAGTGACTGGAAGTCAAGACTGAACACTGGATCATGTAGCTGTGAGTTAAAGATATTTTCACTACACTTCTTTTTTACTCACTTTTAATTTCATGTTGGTAGAGAAATGTGTCCTGATGCATTCCAGCAGTAGGATGCATTACCCTTTAAGCAGATGCAGAGAAACAAGCAAACTCTGCACTGACAGCTAATACAAGTCAGGAATGAACCCTGCTTTCTTGAGCTGTGAGACAGAAATCTTTCCACTAAGGATCTGTACTGACATGCTGTTCCTTTTTAAGTTCAAGTTGGCTTAAAACTGTGTCATAATACAGACCTGAAGTTGGGTAAGTCACACCTAAAGTGTCAACAGGTATAAAGTGAGCTAAGTAAATAAACGAGTGCATAAAAGACATTACATATGTGATGGGTCACCCCAAAGTAGAATTAACATTTTTAAAGTAGCCTTAACAAAATTTATTAGTTCACATCATTTTTTCAGATGAGGACAACTGTAAAAGCACATGTAGCTTGATTTGTATTTTCTTACTCTAAGATTAAATGATTTTCATACATCAAAACATTTTAAATATTAAACCATTTTAGTATGCTGGTATTGGAGCTTGTTTAAAAACAATAATTTTGTTCAGATGCAAGTTGCTAATTTAATAAAACTTAAAAACACTTTTTTGTGATATGACTGCAGATTTATAAGAACTGAAAAATTATTCCATATGTGAATTATAATAGAATTTTCACTAAGCTGAAGTTATTAAATTATATATTTTAGCCTATTGTATTTGTTTGTTCTGTAACATGCAATAGTTGAAATACCCTTTGTAAATCATAATGAAAATGCAGAAAAAAAGGAGTTCCAATACTCATTTTTAATCAATCCCTGAAGAGTGAATATGTGTCTAGTCCTGCTAAGGTGATAAATATCTATCTTTGACTAATAAGTATGTATTACAGTAGTACTAAATCTATGAACTAACTCTGTTGTATTTGACAAGTAATATATACTACAAGCAGTGTATCTTTGTTTGTATGACTAACAGTACCTTTGTTTATATGACTAATTGTATGCTGGAGCTTTTCTCCCTGGGCCTCCGTTGAAAATGGACATTAATCCAGTCGGACTCTCCCAATCAACAAGTGAGTTCTTAGTGAGATGGTCAGGTAGAGATGGACTACGTGAATGTATTACAAAATAAATAAATAAAATTATTTATCCTGGGCTGATACTGTTGGATTTAAGCATCTTCCTGGTTCTTACAATGACTGAAATCTAAAGTCTTTTCAGTGTAATACTTTTAACTTCATGAAGTGGAGGCCCATGGGATATATGCAAATGCCCCTTAAGAATTTACCAGTGTTTTAACTGCATGACGTCTGAATACCAATTACTTTTTGCTTTCACTTTTTAAAGTCTTCATTGGTGCACTCAGGCTAAAAAGCCAAACCCACTACCTGTAGACATATGATGTTTCACCCTTTTTCTGAGCTCATCAGTATAGCACAAGTGTATTGTTTGGTTACACTTTAAAAACAAACCTGATATACATAACATTAGGATGACTACAAAATATCCTAAATAGCATCTGCACCAAAGGTAACGAGGTCACACAGACAAACCACTAAGTACAAACTGCAAGAAAGACCCAGCAAAGCCAGTCTTCACAGTATAATACCTGAAACCTCCTATAGTGGACGAGATAAACAATCATTCCATAAATGTATGCTTATGTCAACGTTGCTGTAAGAAGATATTCAAAAGGCATATTTTATTGTGTAACTATAAAACACTGCTTCGGTTACACATTGTTTAATAAGATACTGTTTGTGTAGTTTAGATGGTATTGTTCTCCTCAAACTATCCCTTTCTATATATTTAACATTGTGTATTAACTGAAGTCTCCATCTAAAATACATCAATGAAAAAGACAACTCACGTTGATACGAATGTCTAAATGAATATTATGTTGTGTGCATATATGCCAGGGAACTAATCATGCCAAATGCACATTGTGAACTCTATTCTCTCTTTTCACTGTGTATCAGCAATGAATGCTGAAATAACATCAGAGAAATTTGCAGCAGAGTGATGACCTACACAAGACACAGAGTAACTGATAAGGTCTAGAAATGGGTATTAAAATGATACAGGTGTATATTTAAGTAAAATGGAACAGGAAAATGGACTAGGTGTCTGTAGAATTGTAGAATTAAAGGTTTAAAAGTGACACAGTAAGGTTGAAGATGTGAACTTTTTATATACTGAGAGATCTCTGCAACAAACATGCATTTCTGTACTGCCCCTTGTCACTACAGTTTTTGATGGTTAGCAGGGCCATAAAAGTGAATATATATGTTAATTCCTGCACTTTAGGGCACCATTACTTCTCTCATTCAGCAATATTTCTCTCACTGGACGACGAACAAAAAAGAAGAAACATGGCTGCTTAAATTCACAAAGCAGATCGAGCATCTCTTGTCTTCTGTAATACTTCCTACCATATATTAAATCTCAAAAGTAAAATAAGGCATAAAACTTTTGGTGGGCAGCACAGTGGTACACTTGTCAAAATTGCTACCTCTCACTGCTTGGTTCTCTGATGTGGTTCTCATCAGGGTGTCCTCAGTCTGAGAGGTTTGCATGTTCTGCCTGTTTTCCCATTTTTTGCTAGATGTCCTGGTTTTCTCATACATCCAAAAGATGTACCACAGGTGAGCTGTCATTCCTTCAAACTGCCCAAAGGTGTTTGAGAGTGAGGGAATATGTTATGCATGTGTCCTGCAAGGAGTTGTTGCCCCAAGGTTTGCACCCTGTGAATGACAGACATACTGTAGCTCCCTCATGAATCATGAATTAGAAAAATGAGATAATCAGAGAATAAAAGAATGAATAAATGAATGAACAAAAGTATACAGGAGAACTGGAGCTACTGCTGCAGCAAAATCTAACATGACGGTGTGATTTACTTTAGAGACTGCATGTTGGCAGGTTGGGCACCTGCCTGTGTCCTGTACTAAGAGAGCTAATAGTGCAGGACAAGTCTGCAGGATTGTGACCAAGGAAAGAGTCATCAAAGACTGTTTCATCTCAGTAGCTAGTACAGGTAGTATTCATGATGTGAGGTGTGATGAAGGAAGATGCCATGTAGTATAGTAACAGAAATCCTACCATAACTACATAGTATCTAGCTTTGAAATCCTAGTGATTAGTTACTTACGCATCTTTACAAGAAAAGGGATGTAGGGATATCCAAGAGGAATTTAAAACTACTAGCAGCATCTGGTGTTAAATTCCTCCTGCTGCAGTCTTTACAAGGCTTATTCTACAACAGACAGAACATTGTAGGATGGAGCAGAATTTGTATCAGGACTTAAACAAGAACACCCTTGCATCAGGAACATAGAAGTTCTGGGGATTTAATTATTTGTAACTTTATTTGACCACAATGCATGAAATCCATTTAGTCAAAGACCTAGGCAGACTGTTTTGATTCCTGCTTGAGTAGATAACAGAGCAAGAAGATCCAGGAAATGAGAAGGTATGGGGTGGGGTAGTGGTGCATTAAGGGGCTATGTAGGAAGGGTCTGCCATGGAATACCTGGAAATAAAAGAAAAGCTGAATGTGTTTATTGGGTGAGAATTTAGAAAAAGAAAGAAAAAAACATTTCTCCATTGCCTTTGTTTGTCTGTTTGTTTTTGTATGTCTTTATTGCTCACTCTACATAGAACTAGCAAAAGCAAATTAAATGGCTGAAGAAATCAGAATTTGTAATTCTAATGTTAGAAATCTGCAGGTATAACTCCAAGAATAATATTACCATCATTAGACAACCTGAGGATTTAAAAGCTATGACTAATAAGTTGACATTTTATGAATTCAGTACTAAATGTTTAGATTCCTTTGAAGCAATTTGCTCTGTACACAGAATAGGGATTTTAGAAATAGACTGCATCTTTGTTAGGCTGTGCTCAAATTACTGTGATAAGCTGCATATTTTCCATCAGCCACATCTCTTGTGCTATACATGCCTTATTTGTTTGAACTTATCTTTGTCTCCACAGTAACAAAAGCAGTCATTCAGACAGAATACATCAGTCAGTTGATGGACGTCTGAATATGGCAATCTGCAGACAAAATGCACCAGTGTACATGCAATAATTAGGCTGAATGAGTAGCTGACTATATTAGCTTTGACAACCACTGACATATCAGCATAACATTTTTAAATCTAGTGAATGGCTGTATTAAAATGAAATAATGCCATGTCATACACAAATTAATGAATGTATGCCATGATCTTGAAAAATGCAGTGCATTAAATGCATTCCATTATGTTAATAAGCTCTGAAATTGTTTATTAATACAGTATGTTATTGTGCATTTTTAAAAATGTCTAAGACTACATTTGGCCACAATAAATTTTAAACACTATGATGTTCCATAAATATCTGGCAAAGAATAAAGTGACAGACAAAAGAGGCAACTATCTTTACAAAAGATATGCTAGAGAAGAAAATTAACTCACAAAGAGCCAGTTTTCCTCTAGCTCTAATGTTACCAAAAGAACTGTATTAATACAACTCGGTGCAGAAAAGATTGCTGATAATAATGTATTCGATTTACCCCGGCCTTGCAAGGCTACAATGCTTTCCACACCTTTAGACCACAAAATGAGCATGTGAAAACCAAAGGAAGCAGTGTTTCAGTCTATATTAGGGATAAATTCACCTCTCATCTAGTTAGACAGGACAAGTCCATAAGACCCTCATTCAAGTCATAGCCAGTTATAGATCCCCCACCATGGGTCACAACACCCATGAAGCCTACTTGACCATACTGCAAACAATCCAAATTTTACTGAATACATTGGTTATGGGGGATTTCAATTATCCCACCATCAACTGGGAAACCTGATCTAGCCTTAACTCATTAGCACAAAAGTTCATTGACTTTGTTAATTCAAATGCCTTGGAACAAATTGCCCATACCCTGACAAGGGCAACAAACATTCTGGATCTGGTCCTCACCAACATGTCAAACAGATGCACTGTCACAACTGTTGAACTCTCATTAGTTAAAACTGGCCACAAATCAGTCATCTTTGAGCTGGCACTAACACCAGAACTCACGAGGGTGAAGTCAGCCTAAGAAACTTGACCAAAGCAAACTATACCCTCCTAGATGAAGGTATAAATGCATTCCAAGCTCCACCCCAAGCTGGAAGTGGTAACTATGCTGAAGTTTACACTAAAGCCCTATACAATCACTTGCATAAGTGTATAAACTCGGTTGTACCAGAAAGAATCAAAGCTAGATTCCCCAAGTAAAAACAAGCTGCCATTGTGGACATCAAGCAGCAACAAACTTTACAATAAATGCAAAAAGTTGCTGTACAAGAAGTCAGAAGCAAGGCCCCAACAATGGAAAAGCACCCTCATCAGCCTAAACAGGAAAATAAGATAACTTGTCAAATCCTCCAGGGGCTCCTTTGAGATAAACTTCGCAAATACAGCCGAGGATAACCATAAGGCCTTTTACAGCTATGTACATAACCTAAAGGGTAGGACACAAGTATGTGCAGAACTAGTGGCTAATGGTATCTCACACACACACTCTGACCCCACAGAGATGCAAACCTGCTAGTGGATAGATTTGGTGAAAATTTCACTCCCTTATCCTTTCCTAACCTACAACAAACCTTCTCCTAAACTCCCACCGCCCACCGTACATATCTTTAGAGCAGGCCCTCAAAGCCTTGTCCAAGGCAAAAAACACAACCTCAATAGGACCAGACAATATCCCAGGCTGTCTTTTAAACAGACTAAAACATGAGCTAACATCACCACTAAGTACCCTTTTCAATCATATCCTAACTACAGGCTTTGTTCCTGTGGAATGGTGAACAGCAACAGTTATTCCAGCCTCATCTGTAAGGCCATAGAAAGTATCATTATAGACCTCATAAATAAAGTCATAGGTGACTTCCAAACCCTGGATCCTCCCCAATTCAGCTACATGAAGGACAGATCCTACCTGTTAAATCTAATGGATTTCTTTGAAAATGTGACCAAGACCATTGAAAAGGGCAAATCGGGGCACACAGCATACTCAGCCTAGCAAAGGCTTTTGACACAATCCCACATTCATGCATTATTGATAAGCTTAGCAAACTGAATGTAAACCCCTTCATTGTAAAATGGGTTGCCAACTAGCTCACAAACTGGACACACACTATCAAAGAGGGTGACTACACGTCAACCAACAGACATGTTACCAGTGGGGTGACACAGGGGTCAGTGCTGGACCCCCTATTGTTTGGTATATACTTCTCAGACATTCAGGTCAGAATTAAGTTGTGGCTGACCAAGTCTGCAAATGATTGCAAGCTAGGTGCAATCATTAAATCCCCAAATTATGTCAGTATAACCCAGGAGGGTCTCACGCAGACCAGTGACTGGTGTATTAGTCACGATCTCAAACTGAATGCAAAGAAATGCATCATCATTCCCTTCAGCACAAACAATGTCCCTTCATACAATCAAATCAACAACAGTACCCTAAGTATCCATGAATTAGTAAGGAACCTGGGATCACAAGTTGACTGTGACCTTAACTTCGAACACCATGTGTTTATTGTAGTAAGAAAAACTTTCTATATAGCTCACTTGATTAGTAAAGGCATCACCTCAAGAGCAAAAGAAGTTATAACCCACTATACTCTGCACTTATCTGTCCCATAATTGAGTATAAAGCCCCATTTGGCATGTGCCATACTAAGCGCCTGCAGTAATTAGAGAGACCTCAGAGGTTTCTAGCAAACATGATCAAGGGGCTCCAGCATGTGCCTTACACAGACCAACTAAAGTCTCTGTCATCATACTCCATATCATATAGATTTCTTATGGGAGACTTATGCCTGTCCTACAGAGTAATCCGAAACCCAGACCTAATGACCTTGCTTCATATCCCTAAATTAACGAGAGTAGTGCTATCTATTCCAGGACCTAAATATGGCCTGCAACTTAAACAAAACTTGCTGGAGGGATAGATTTATCTCCCAGTGACTGCCACATCTTTGGAACAGGCTACCAATTCATGTGAAACAAAGCACCGCTGTGATACTGTTCAAGAGGAATCTGGACGAGTGGATGAGTCACCACAAATTCTTACCAGAGATGGGCAGTCATCATTAAATGCGATCTTGGATATTGACTAGCATTTCTATGGTATTACATTGGGATTAAATGGCTAGGCTTAAAATGACCTCCAGGTCGATAACCTAGTAATCTCCTATGATCCTATGAACCTATGATACTTAGTTTTTGTAAACCCATACAGTTTAGCCCTGTGTTTCTTTTGAGTCTTTATGTGTACATAAGAACATGATAAAATATTAACTGAACAGTGGACAATGGGGAAACATTTTTAAGAAAGAGATTAAGAGACAGGTGGAGTATGCTGATAACAGGCAAATGCGTTTCACTGTAAATAAGTGTAAATGGTTTAGCCTGAGATCTAATAAACCAGTACTGGAGTACCAAATGAGATGAGTGGCCATAAAAATCTCTCTGCAGGAAAATATACATTGACTAATAGTAGCAGAAGTTAACCATATTTTCTATTATTAAAAAAGCTGTAGCTAAGGCAAATACCATGATGGGCTATTTCCTCAGAGGAATGACCTGATGAATCAGAGAGATTATAATGCCCGATCTCAGATTCTAACTGAGGCCACAACTTGAGTACTCTGTTGAGTTCTGGTTTCCTTAGAAAGGTAGTGAGATCACATTCTTTGAGATGGCAAAGGAAATAAATGGAATGGAAGGCAAGGTATATGGTAATGGAGTAAAGGACATACATCTCTTCTCATTTTAGGTTACACACATCAAAGAAAGTTGGAGTATGGATGCATAAAATATTTAGTGAACATGGTGATGGGATACAGCTTAAGGGGAATGACAGAGAAGAAGTTAGGGTGTTAACTGTCAGAATAAGTATTATACCCTTCAGTTCTTCAAGAAGTCATACAAGGGTGCTGAGATGGATGAAGGGAGATAGGAGGGAAAGCTGAAATGTGTTAATTATAAAAATAGATATAATAAGTGTGAGTAATTAGGAGCTTCTGTGTGATCAAACCATAGGCGTATCTTTAATTGCTAAATTGCAACTTTATTTATCAGTATTATAATAAAACAATGTTTCTTCTGCATTATTTAATATTCTGTTTAAAGCTTTAATGTTGATAGCCATGGTAATAGCCTAGCTGCGGACAGGGAGATGAACTTAAATCTCAGGACTTACGGCATGTCTTATACTCAGTTCTGGGAATAAAACAATGCAACTAATTCAGGTTGTAGTATTGCTTATGCTAAAACTTGTGTAGGATACTCTTAATATCTGTCATGCATCCTTGGTTCATAATACTTATGGCTAATATATCATAACTCTATGTTAATACTCATCTGATAATTGATGCAGATTATTACCTCTCATGCACTTAGTGTATTCAAATGCTGGCATCTGCTGCAAATCAAATTTAATAAGATACAGGACTGGTTAAGGGTCAGTAACCTACTTGTTAATTATATACATATATAATAATAATTATATATATATATAATTTCCTATAATTCCATTGCCAGATTTGCCTAACATTACTTTCATCCTTGCCTCTCTTTAAACATAACCTCAAAAAACCCGACACCATTTCTTTTACCAAGTATAGCTCCCTAAATTAAGACTATTACTACTATTCTCGCTAAATTATAAACATCCAAATGCATTTGTTACTAACTATTTCCTAAAGAGAGACTAACTGATACTCCAAATTTATATATGCCAATAAACTCTCTAGTAGATTAATTTCTCTTAATTAACTAACTTCTTTTTCTATCTTATTAATACTGGTTGTACAGCTTACTTTCTATCTCTAAGCACAAGTCCTTCTTGTATTTTTATTAAAACCTTTTCTGTCAATTTCTACATTTAATTCTTTAAATTTTAAATTTTTAATTTTTAATGTTGTAATTTCTATAATTGGGCCTCTACTGAAAATGGAAATATATCCAGTTAGACTAGCCCGGTTAACAAATGTAAAATAAAAAAATAAAAATAAATAAATAAAATACACACATGCGTTTTATGTTTACATTTCCTCCCTGTATCTTTGTGTTTTTTCCACCTGCGTTTGTTTTCTCATGCATGGCAGACACATTTATATAAGTGATAAAGAAATATACTGTATACTGGATTAAGCAACCAACGACATTTATATAAGTGAACTGATGATCCTTCAAATTGCCCAAAGGTACATGAAGGATATACAGTTGTGCACATCATGCAATGGGCTGGTATACTATCCAGTATTTGTTCTCTGACAAATGCCCATTATGTGGCTGAATAGCTCTGATTCTCCCTATTATGCTAAACAGGACAAAGTGAATATTGAACAATGAATGACTGCATGAAGGTGAATTTTCTTTCATCTTACAGATATGCCTTGGATCAGATATAATAGTGACTAAAATTGACTGGATTAATAACTGAGTTTTAAGGGTTAGACTAGATTCTTTCTTCTGTATGTATTAAATGGTCTGCAAAAATGAAAAATGGTGAGCTTAGTTTTATTTAGATAAAGTGCATTATGTCTTAACCATTTTTTCTTTAAAAAGTGTAATTCCTTATCACATACTGTCTTAAGTTCTTTGCTTTAACAAACAATACCTCAGGTGAAGAAATATGCCATTCCTTCAGCTGCTGATAATTTGCTTATTCCAGTTCACATAACAGTGGTGCTGGAGTGTATGCTGTCATTCACTTAGCACGAGACAGTGAATTAATCCTGAACTGGGTGCCAGTACATCACTGGAAGTATACACATGCATACATGCATGAGCACACACTCACACAGGGATTCAGATCTGCAGGCAGTTTTAAGGACTAAAAATTCAAGCATGCCATGTTCTTGGGACAGAGAAGGAAACTGGAGCACGCAGTAGCTAGCCTTGTGGACAAAAGAAGGGCATTCAGACTCCACACACAAAGCAATCAATATGAGACCTGAAATGGAGAACCAAGTGAACAGACAATGAAAACATATAATCAGTTAGAAACATTATGTTAATGTATAGCAAATATGGAGGATGACTGACCACCATCAAACATAAAACAAGATCCTCAAAAATACTAAAGGAAAAAAAAACTGAATACATGCCACTGTATGTATAGTTACATTCCAGAATACAAAGTTAATTGATTCAGTTTTGTGATCAGTTCAAGATCTTTCTTGACAATTTAACTTTGAAGTCTGTGGGATAAGAAATTACCAAAATGTACCAAATTCACTCAGATTTTCATGTGCTCTTTTAGGATAGATGTGTGAAGACTCAAGCTGGTTACTTAGTGGACTGGATTACATTCCAGAGTTGTTTGGGTCTTTATGAATCTGATAATGTGTTAAATTAAACATAGCACACTGGCTGCTGGACTGAGGTTCACAAAGAAGGGGTCAGCACTTTGCAAACTTGCATATTACCCTTGTTTAACTAAAATAATCCAGTTCTTTTTTATATGAGAGTTATGAGAATCTCCATTTTAGTCTATTTTACTGTAAGCAGTACAGCTATAGCGCTTTGACAGTCCCTACTGGAAACTGTTAAAATCATACCAGAGCAATTGTAAGATTGTATATGCCTCTGAACTAGCACTATAAAGCTCACGCAAACATTAACAACAGCATTCATAATCATTTTGCAAATGCATTATGACTATCTGTGCTGTCTGAATGAGTGGGTTCCATTCAGAAGATCAGCTGAATAGTAATTTGAACTCCTTATGGTCAAGACCATATGATTAGCATTCCAAAATGTTGAAGCTTTTGAATGGAGATCAGAGTACAGTAGGGATCAGGGAACCCCCTTCGAAAACATAGATTTTTGTTACTTTCCATATTTTCAGAAAGTCAGTCATATACTGTTAAGCACATGAAGTTCAATTTTCCATTGAGTTGATCTTCTGAATGAGATCTGAATGAGCATAACTAAGCCATAATTCATAGAAGTCACTTACGTTAACAAGCAATGACCATGAATATGCATAGGCAAATAAAGTCATAATGAGATGTAAATGAGAAATTATGTAAAACAGTGTATACTAATCAAGAATTATTTCATCCACTTTTGAATTGTCAAATTTTCACACTTTTCTGTGCCATCTGCTGATTCATTGTAAAAAGCAGAGTCGCACCTATTTTATCTACTTTGCAATCCCTGAAGATGCTGTTCCTTCATGCTAGCTTAGCTGTTTCCATTGCTGACCTTGTAAAAATGATTTGACTTGCCCTTTCCCTGCCTTGGTTCCTTGTTCTATATCATTACTGTACACAAAATTTCTCAGTCATACACACAAAAAAACCCTCCGACAAACAACGCAATGATGAAAGCATGCTTGCCATCCTCAGAAAAAAGTTATGTGATACAACCTCCATAATTATGTACACATGCAAAGTATGGCCAAGTAAAGCTGTGCTGAAGTAATGTTTGCACTATCATAAATTCATTCACAGTAGTAAAGGAGGCAGTTTGTTAACAGATCTGTCCTTTCTTTAGCCGTACCACTTTCCTTGTAATTATAATACTGTCAGTTCTCATTCATCAGTGACACTCAGGAATATCCCACTAAAGATACATGTTGAGCCAAATAAGCATCCTTGCACGTCAGTACTTCTGATTTAAACTATTGCATTTCTACCATGTATGCATGATCACTAAAACGCACCAACCTAAATGACTTTCTAACTTATCACTAATTATTTCCACTGCTGCTGAAATGACTTCCCATTTTCAAACTGGAGCTTGCAGTATTCACTAAAGCCATTGTAATATGTCCATCATATGAATAAAACAAGCATTTCTTGAACTGAACTCAGTAACCTTTATCTAATTTGAACTTTCATGTTAATTTGCAACATTTCTGTTATTTTTTTATTTTTATTTTTAGTTTAACTCGAGTAATCCCAAGGTAATATGGCACTGTTAAACTTATTCACAGAAGTTCAGAGTCCTTTACATGTTTTGTATGAAAATGAGGCCCTTTTACAGTTATCTGCATGAACTGCAGTAATGCATGAATGCATACGGGACCTTTTGCATGTAATTGGTGTCCCAGCTTATACACATGAAGCACTCATCTTCAAGTACTTTATGATTTTGCCATAAGTAGACATGTTTATCAAAGGGTCTACTTGAAAACACTGACATGCCGAAACACCGACGATGAGGAAACCGAGACCAGAAGATCGACAACTGAGATGACCGACAGTTAAAAAGCCCGACGCTGAGAACACCAACATGTTAAGGTAAGTGTGCGATAGTGACAGACTTTAGGGTTAGGGGCGGGTTAAGTGAGTTAGTGTTAGGGTGCGGGTAAGGTAAGTGTGCCATAGTGACAGACTTTAGGGTTAGGGGCGGGTTAAGTAAGTTAGGGTTAGGGCATGGGCTAGGTGAGTGTCCGATAGTGACGGACCTTAGGGTTAGGGTTTGGGTTAAGGTTAGTGCATAGATAGTTGTGTATGTAAGATTTAGTATAGGTCTGTAAGGTTTTTGGTGTGCTTGTGTTGTGTGTGTGTTTTTCAGAAAAGGTATTTGTTTTGTTTTGTTGATTGTCGGGATTGTGGTTTGTCAGGCATGTGAAGTTTCATGCTTTTAAACTGTCGGTCATCTCAGTTGTCAATCTTCCGGTCTTGGTGTTCTCGTCGTCAGTGTTTTGGCGTGTCGGTGTTTTCAAGTAGACCCTTATCAAAATACCTGTACATTTCCTTGGTCAGTGTAAATAACCTTCTCTGACTGTATTTGCATATAGACATAGCGCTGTTCTTTGTAGATTACTACTAAGCCTGAAACCTGGGATTGTGAATACAGCTGTAACTCCTTTGCTTATAAGTACCACATAAACATTAACTCTTCTGTTCTCCTTTAAAACTAAATGTCTTGACTTTTCAGCATTTAAAAATGTAAATTAGTAGCAATTATAAACTCTTTTGGATGTACATTTTTGTAATTGGATTTCTTTTTTGCTGGCAGTTAAAAGGTTTGTAATTGTTCAAAATGTATCATTTAAAATGTATTTTTTATACAATGTGCAATATATTGTTTTTCTGTGTGTGTTCCTATCCTTTGTAATCTTAAGGTGCTCCACATTAACACATTCAAACATTTCAGTGTAAATGAAAGGAATGTTTATTTTTTCTAGAGATCTGTTTCAAAATCACAGTCAACTATTTTCAGATTATATTGAGTGGAATGTCTTCTGCTATATGTGTAATATTCCATTATATCATTTCTGTTGTGGCACAACTTCTCAGACTATATCATGACAAATTTTTATTTTCTCAGTGAGGGAATCTGAGGTTTTGAAGTCAGTCCTTAACAAAGTGTGTGCAGAGGATTGTTTTGTATTAGTTTCATGTTACTGTGTACTTACAGTTTGATATACTGTTTTCAACATTTTTCTTCATTGACTTTTCTCATAACTCTGCCTAAATTACACATTAGTGTTTTACTATCCTGAAGCCATAAATGTACATTTAAAACTGTTGTCTGGTAAACTAGGGCCATTGTTAGTTTGGAGTACATCTGGTATTCTAAATAGTGAAAACACGCTATCAATGCCTGACGTAGCTGCTATTTCAGTTGTGTATTGACTAGTTAAGCAACCTGGCTCCTTCTGTAGGAATCAATAATTAGCAAGAGAGATTCTTTCCTGAATAAAGGACCATAAAAATCTCTACTCAGTTCCATAAATGACTACGCTGGCAATATTGACATTTTCAGAGATACACACTGTGTTTCTTTACTCACTTCCTTTCAAGTTAATCAACTGTAAAGCATAATAACTTCACTACACCTGTCAATATCTGAAAGGCATTTTTCTCTTTCACCAATACATTTGTCTCTCTCACTGTTCATTGATGTACGGCATTCTCATGTTCTAGACCTCCATTTGGCAGTGAATTAGCTGTTACTAGTTCTGTCTCCTACATTTAATTTGCCAACAGATAACGCTAAAGTCAAGCTGACTATTAGTACAGTTACTCAGTGCTGATGATCAATTTAATTTATTTATTTATTTACATTTGTTAAGTGGGTAGTGTCCGACTGGGCAAGTAGCCCATTTTCAGTGGTGACCCGGTGAGAAATGCTCCAGTACAGTAACAATTAGTTAAGAAAAACAAACAGTTATGAACACAGATATTAACAAAAATGCAATTTAACAAAGTGTTTCATTATTAATTTGCAGTGGGTGTTGTACAGAAATATTTACCTTTCTTTTCTAAAGTGAACCTTTGTTAGTTTCCTTTCAGTTTTCTATCAGTCTCTTCCAGAGCTAAAATTATTCATAGGTTCATAGGTTCATAGGTTCATACTAGGCTATCTGCCCTAGGGCATTTATAAGCCTAGCCAGAGTGTGTTTGGCTTACACCACCCATTTTAAATGAATTTTGCTATGCCCTTTTTCGAGGTTAGTATACTGTGCCTTTGTCTAACAGTGACACAGAAGTGATACCCAGGGTAAACCTACGATCTCCCATCCACTCATCAAGATTCCTCTTGAAGAGAGTCAATGAGGGACTCTGCTTAACCTGGACTGGGATTTTATTCCAGAGTGAAAGGAGCCTCTGGGTTATGAATCTGTCCCTCCAGCATGTCCTATTTATTTCAGTGCTGAGGTTCAAGTCTCTCGGGCATAGCTCGATGGGATTTGGATTTTCTGAGGTGCAGCATGTCCATTAATTCCAGGTTGGACATGGCTTTATACGTCAGGCACAGATCGCCTCTGAGCAGGCAGTATGCCACTGAGTAGAACTGGAGTTTCTTTAACCGGGCAGCATATGGCATATGTTTGAGCCCTTTGATCCTCTTGGTGAGGTACTTTTGGGGTCTTTCCAGTTGCTGCAGGTGTCTGGTAAGGTACATCCCAAAGGGGCATTGTACTCAATTATGGGCCTGATGAGGGATGAGTAAAGAGGCACGATGACCTCCCCTGATCTAGATGTGAATCCCTTCATGATTAGGTGGGCTATATAAAATGTTTTTTAACCACTTTGGCCACGTGGTTGTCAAATGAGAGATTGCTATCAACTTGGGTCCCCAGGTCCCTAATTACTTCTTCTGTACTTAATGGATTACCACCTATGTGGTAATTTGTGGGCACTTTGTTTTGCCAAAGGGGATGACTATACACTTTTTGGCATTTAGCTTGAGGCCATGGCTCTGGCACCAGTTGTCTGTTTCTATGAGGCCCTTTTGGAGGATGCTTGTGTTGGCTGGAGAGTCGATTATGGCGCCCAGTTTGCAGTCATCTGTGAACTTGGTCAGCCACAGTCCTTCCGTGTTGGCCTGTACCTCCAAGAAATATATACCGAAAAAGAGAGGTCCCAGGACTGAGCCTTGTGGGATGCCACTTGTAACTGGTTTGGAGTCTGACATGGCTCCAGCAATTCTAACCATGTGGGTTCTGTCCTTGAGCCAGTTTGCAACCCATGTAGTGACATAGGGGTTTATATTTAAGCTGGTGAGCTTATCTATAATGCCCAAGTGGGATATTGTATCGAAGGCTTTTACGAGGTCCAGGTAGGCTGTGTGGACAACCTTCCCCTCATCAATGGCCATGGTGACTGTTTCAAAGAAATCAACCAGGTTTAAGAGGCAGGATCTGCCCTTAACAAAGCTGAACTGGGTAGGATCCAGTGTCTGTAGGTCCCCAATATCTTTATTTATGAGGTCCATGATGATCCTTTCCATAGCTTTGCAGACCAAGCTAGTCAGGCTTATGGGGCAATAGTTTCCAGGATCCGTTGAGGCACCACCTTTGTGGAGAGGGACCACTGTGCTGTACGCCACTCTTTAGGTACATATCCTGTAGTAAGGCTGAGATTGAACAGTAGTTTTATGTTTGGATTTAGCTCTTCTTGGAGTTCATGTAGGATGCAGCCTGGGACACCATCTGGACCCATTGATGCTGTGTTTTTTGCTTTGGAGAGGGCAGCTCTTACCTGAGCATCTGAGATGTCAGGGGGGCAGCACTCTTCTGGGATAGATATTTGCCCTTTTGGTGGGGAGGGGGGGAGAAGTTTGCGCTGAATCTGTCAGCTAGGATGTTGGCAATGTCTGTGGGTTCGGTGTATTTTTTGTCATTTTGAACTAATTCTGAGCATATCTGGGAATTCCCACCCAGGTTCCTAACATAACTAAAGTGAGCCTTGTGATTATCCTTAGTGTCCTGTGCAATTTTTCTCTCAAAGCTGGCCTTAGACGATTTTATGAGTGCCCATAGTTTTTTGCTAATACTGATCAGAGATGCCTTCCCTTTTTGGGATTTTGCTCTATCATGTAGTAGCTTCCTCCTTCTATTGTATAGTTTGTTTATGGCTGGGGTCCACCAGACAGGATGTCTGCCTTTGGAGGACTGGGTCTTGGTTTTATTTGGGATTGCATGATCCATGCATTCCTGAAGGTGTTCATAGAATGCGTTTATAAAGGATTCTGCGGTCTGGGCCGTATTTTCCACAGGGGGGCTTTGAAGGATTCCACCTCGGTTTTGAGGAGTGTGAAATTTGCTTTAGAGAAGTTTTTCACTGTGGTTTTCAGGGCAGGGGGTGGAGTCGGGATGTGAATATCCAGTGAGATTAGTTTATGGTCTGATCTTACCAGTGAGGGATACACTTCTGGTCTGGAGCATAGAGTCCCCATGTTGGTGATGATCAGGTCCAGTATGTTTTCCCCTCTTGTGGGAGTGGTAACAAGTTGTTCCATAGCATTTGAGTTTATAAATTCTAGGAACCTTTGGGCTAGGGTGTTGGAGCTAGAGTAATTCTCCCAGTCTATGTTTGGGTAGTTGAAGTTGCCCAATATAATGGTGTTTGGAGAGACCTTCATATTTTCCAGTGTTCTCAGGAAGGCCGAGTGGGGTTCCTGGGTTTGGGAGGGTGGTCTGTAGCAGGCTATAAACTGGAAGGCAGTTTTACCCACTGTTAGTTGCACATGGATAGTCTCTGATGCTTTGTGCTGTGCCACCAACCTGGATGTGTGGGTATCTTTGACGAATATTGATACTCCCCTTCCTTTTGTGGTTCATTCCAAGTTTTGGGGCCAAAAAGCATGGTATGAGGTATAACCTGGTATTGCTGGGGTGCTCTCGGGAGCCTTGAACCAGGTTTCTGTTACTGCACAGATATCGATGTTCTCCATGCTAAGGAGAGTTTTGAGTGTATGCTGTGTTAAAAGGTGATATAATCTTCTACCCCCCTTAGGTTTTCACTTGTTCTCATAGTTACTATTGATGGTGTATCTGGGATTGAATAAACCTGGGATTTCCTTCCAATTTTTATGTAGAACAGTAAAAGAATAAGTTTGCAGTCTTAAACTTTATTTTTTTATTTTGAGATATAGGGCCAGATTTCAAAAGACATGCTCTTTAGTGACTTACTCCAGTGCATGCCCTATCTATAAAGCAATTCTTTTAGAATACAGCCCATAGTTTTAATCATGGGTTATAAGAAAGAACATTTAGTAAACTGTCACCCTTAATAACAGCAAACACTTGTCCATACAAATGAAAGCAGAAGTGGCATTGCAGGATTATATATTTTTTAAAGCAACCTTTTTCTGCATCTGTCATGCCACCTTTGTCTACTTATGTTCTTTGGCTTATAATGGTTATGGTGTTTTTCTGCCAATGTAGCATCTAGTGCAACAATTCTAGTAGATGTAGTATTTATTATTATTAGAGAAGTAATTTTGCTTATGTCACAGTAAGCCATCACTTAGAGTGATATTTGCAGCATTATAACATTTGGGTAGCTTACCCCCATAACCAAGCGGCAAGACTAATAGCTGAGTACTGTGAGACCCTGTAATGCTTTAAAAGTTCAGCATGATTTTAGTACTGACACCTTCCATGCCTTAGAAACTTCTTATTGTTCTGGAGATTCTTACATTTGGTGAATTTATGACAGCTGTTCCTTTCTATGGATTGAAAGAAATGCCTTGTGTGACAATGTTAAACCAGATTAATATGACTTGTTCCTGTACAACCTACCAGTATTACATGTTAATGTATTCTCTTTAAAATTCTGAAATACTGTGTTTACACTTGAAGAAGGATCTGCTAGTGCAGTGATGGCGAACCTTTTGGGCTCAGTGTGTCAACAATTCAGAAAATGCCTATCTTGACTCTGCTGGTGTGTCATTCCCCCTCTCATGACAAAACAGAAGCAATTCTTTACATATTTGTGTATGTATTCTATAGTGCTGCATATCACTAAATGTGCATTTATTGTTTTTTCCCCTGAGCACTTGCTAGCAGCCTACCCTAGACTCTAAATACCTGTATCCTTGTAACTCAAGGCCTGATATTTCTCACTTAAGCGACTAGGTGGCAGTACATCACCTCCTTTTTCCTTCCAGGCTCTTGCTACTGTTACATAACCCTATCTCTGCATCTATTTTTCCCTCCTAATTAAATAACTCCCCCTGCTATAGTTTTCTTTACAGGTTTCAAACCTGACCCCTACTCATAGTACCTCTTCACTTCTGAGCTTACTCCTTGCTCCATTGATAGTTTTTTAATAGGCTTCTGCTCTGCTGCTTTCTCCTTTGGCTCTTCCCTGCTCCGTTTGCCCTGCGGGCTCACTCTGCTCCCCTACCCTACCCCCAATTCCCACTCACCCCAGTGTTCCTACAGTTATTCTTGCCTCACTCCACCCACCTTAATTACCCAATAGGAACTCTTCCCTCATCACCATACCTACTTACAACAATCATCCCCTTAAACACGTCATTCTCTCTACCTCACCAGCAACCAAAGCTCACCTAACCTTCTCTTATCTTTCCCTAAACCCTATTCCTCCTTATAGCTATAATTCTCCCCTCCTAATTTATACCTATCATTCTCCCTTTGCATAGTCATGCTCTCCATACTTATCCACACCCTCCAGGCCCCTTGTTTCCTCCTTCTGTTCCTAGTTCCACTATGCTATGCCAGCTCATACTCTTCCAATTCCTGTCCTATATTTGCTCCAAACAATAACTAGCACACTTACCCAACCTCACCCACAACCTTACTCACACTTCCATTCTATCTCCTCCTCTCTCATTCAACCTAACCCACTGCTCCTTTTCCACCCAAAAATCTTATCCACCTCAGCTAAGTTACTGACATCAAAACTAAGCCTTGATCTACCTTACCTCTTACTCAGCAAACCTAAATGGCCAAATGCTACTACCTGCAATAACCTAATTTAGCTGGAGACATCTATCCTAACCCTGGTCCTAGTCTTCTAGTTAAGAATACCTTCCCCTTATTTCCCTCCTCCCCTCACAATACTCTTAAAATGTTTACTATCAATGCATAAAGCCTTAACAATAAACTACACCAATTTCACGCTTGGCTAAGCCATAACCAACCAGACATCTTAGCCATCTCCGAAACATGGCTCAAACCCTATATCCCCGACTCTGAAATTCTGCCCCCAGGATTTCACACCCTTAGAAATGACCAACTAAACAGAAAAAGTGATCATTTGAAGTGATCATTCAAATGTCAACTGTTATGGTAAGTTCAACTTACATGGCTATACTGCATCTGAATCTATTTGGTTAGGTTATCTGTTACTCACTGCTGGTAGTAGTTAGGTAGAAATAATATTTGCTTATTGAGTAATGCTGTCATATTTAAAATTGCCAGTTGTTGCTGATTGCATTTTTATTCTCACACATTTCTGTCACTTTTATATTTTTTCACACTTGTGAATACTGTAGTAGTCATATCTCTTATGCCTGTATCATATAGCCATATCTCATATCATCACCTTTTTCTTACCAAATACAATACCCACCATTTCTTTTAGCAATAATTGAGTTATTACTGTCCTGTTTTCTCATATCTCTTTATCTGTGCTGGTCCTTGTCAAATATCAGTCATCTCCTGCCCTTTCTGTAGCCAGCCTAATAGCACCAGATATTTTGATGCAATGTAGAAATTGTCTTACGTTTACTGAAAATTCTATATTCAATGTCATAATGATTGAACATATGAGAGGCATAAGAATTTACTGAACTTGGAAGCCACCTTCTTACCAGAACACATTTGGTAAGAATAGCCTGAAGGCACACCACACACACACAACACACACACACACACACACACACACACACACACACACACACACACACACACACACACACACACACACACACACAAGAGAGTGAGAAATACAGCAATTCAGTTAAATACTGCTGCTGCAATACAGTTTAAGGACCACATTTATATTGCAGAGTGTATCCATCTGTTTCATTTACTGAATTGCAGGAATACAATAGCATTATTTTTAAGGACAAGATGTTGCTGCACCAGGGAGAACAGCACAGGAAAGAGAACTCCAGTACAAAGAGATAAACATTTGTTTGGAGAAAAGAATCTCATACTGGTAGATTACACCACAGTGTGGAACCAACTACTAGAAGACATAAATACCATAGTGGACGAAATTATAAATTAACTGAGCATAGGAAACAGTTAAGAATATGGTGTCCTGTGTCAGGAGTAAAGCAAAGCAGAATGCAATTACTCATAATACCACAGGATGTGGGCTTTCACCTATCCAGGGTTTAACACCTGATGAGGTACATTTGATGTCACTATGAGAGGGAAGAACTAGGATACAGAGAATTATGGGCTTGGCATGGTGCCATAACCATAGCACCCCCTCCCCCTTTTAACAGAATCATTGACTCTGCCCTCTACTATAAAAAATAAAAGACACAGAAGCTTCCTGATGCCTGATGCATCTACACCCTATTGGCTACTGGGTGCCTCCAATCAGAGATGATGCAGATGCAATGCCAGTACTATTTTGTGGCATTGCCAAACTTGAATCTCTGTGGAAAAAATACTAACAAATCATTGGCTGCTGTCCATGTACATGCATGCTCTCTAGGGAAGGTATCAGATTGCTATTAGGTGAGTTGCTATTATCTTTTGATCTGAACTGTAGCAAGCTCTCCTGGTGCCCTGTGCAGTTCCTCAATTGGTCGCCCCCTCAAATCAACAAAAAAGTCTTTAGCTCTGACAAAAGGTCTGCTTCTTTAGCTCCAAGTTAATAAGCAAAAAAAAAATTACTTTAAACTTATTTTATTTATTTACTTATTTATTTCACTTGTTAACTGGGAAATGTCCGACTGGGCCAGAAGCCCGTTTTCAGTGGAGACCTGGGGAGAAAAGCTCCAAGAAGGTTACATAGATTTTTTTTTTTTACATTTGGTATATAACAAATATTAGAAAGAAATAATAGTACATAAAATCCACATACAAATGGAATTTCAAGTTACAAGGTTCTTAACATGGTGTCTATAAAGTAAACATAATAAACAAACAGTTTCATCATGCATTTTTTGTGTTAACAAGTTATGTTCTAAGTGTAAGAAGGCTTTAAATAGCCAGAAGGCATAGAGAAATGGGACCAAAAGGAGTATGACATTGGTGGGTTGAAATGGGTTGAAAAGATTAGCCTGGGTGGGAGCAGGAGCAAAGTCTATGTTTCGAGAAATATTCCTTAAGGGTATGTTTAAATGTATGTGTATCGTTGATGGACAGGATATGCCGTGGAAGAGAGTTCCATTGTTTGGCAATGATATGGAAGTACACGGACATTCCATGAGAGTTATGTACTTTGATAACCTTTAAGAGTATTTTATCAGCAGACCTAAGGGAAGTTAGGTTGCTGTAGGGTGGAACAAGATTAGATAGTGCTGGGCAGCTATCAGGTTTGTATAAGACTGTGTGTGCTGCTAGTAACTGATTCAGGATGAGAAGATGAGGGAGCTCTAGCCAATTTATCTGGAGAAGGGCAGTACAGTGATGAGCTCTTTGAGACTGCTTGATGGCAAATTTTGAAATTTTGTTATAGCAAGATTCAAGTCTATTTAGGTCAGATTAGCAAAGATTGGTAAATTTTTGTGAGCAATATAGAAGGGATGATAATAGATGGGTTCTAGCTGTTGCGAGTCTAGCATAGTAAGTAAGATATGCTTTGGCCCTATAGAGTGAGCACAGTTTGACATGCACCTTTTTAATAGTTAATGCAAGGTGTTTATCAAACTTAAGTCAACTATAAATTGTGATACCAAGAAGTTTTGTATATTCAACAGACTCTATTTTAGTGTCTTACTACAGTCTGAAAATCACACACAGAGTGCACTTCAGCCTTTACTGAAAATGCGCTATTGGCATTATTTTCTTATCTGAATGCCCTTAGTGCACGTCAGTCCAACTGACATCTTGCACCCATGGCAGCTGCATGCTTTACCCCATTATTGCTGTGATTGCATTTGGTATGGAAAGACAGTCTTGCCTTGTGTCTTTACTGGAAAGAGAAAAAGTAAAGAAAAATAGGGTAGGCTACTCATAAATTGCTTTCCTCTTTTTTCTTTCTTATAGTTGCATTGGTTGTATCAGACTGCTGTCCTGGCCTATGTGTGATAGTGTGGTCACATTTAATAGCATTTATGTTTCTAACTGTTGTCCCTTAACAACGGGTCTATATTAGATAGTCAAAGTTCCGTAACTCCGAACACCTAACGGTCGAACCATTAAGTTCGAAGTTACATAACTTCGACTATGCAAAAAAACAAAAAATACAAAACGTACAAATCAATAACTTGTTGTAAGCAGGGGGGGCAAGGTCCCCTGCACCCCCCCACACCCCCGCTACTTAAATATACCAACTCCGAGATTGCATCACATTGAAGTGAATGGAAACCTCCGTTTACGGAGATTTCCATTCAAACGCTCAAAGTTTTACAAATTCGAATGTATGGTCTCGACCATATGTGGTTCGAACTTGTAAAAGTTCGACTGCATGAATGGAACCCCTTAACAACTAATATCCATGATATTATTTTCAACTATTGTTCTTTTTTTCAGTCATAAAAAGATAATCAAAGTTAATGTACAGATATAGCATTGCACTAGTTTACATGGGTATAGTGTTCTCTGGATGTTAGATGTAAGGTTTATGGCAAGATGTTTTAAAATGATGGCAGAAGTTAAGCTTGCAGGTTATCTCCTTGAAGTTTGCTTGCAGCAGTATTTGTTGTCATGCTGGAGGCAGCGTGTTGCTGCTTGTGCTGGAGCACATGTGACAGATTGTTCTAGGTACATTTCTGGAACAGGTCAATAGTTTAATATGAATACTTTTAGTCACCGGGTAAGACTGTCTTTTTTCTTAAAATGTACTGTTTCATGGCTGGGGAGAATTACATCTGGCAGTAATACTGAAGACGTGTATTTGGAAATGCCCTCAGAAGAATTAGAAATAGAAAAGCCCTTTTTGCAAACAGGTGATGTCACTACTTGGCATAACTCTGAAGTGCATCTGATTTTGTACACTGTTCCTGATTCTAACTCATGTTTTTGGTCAGTTCCTCACACAACTTGTGTTTTTCTGGCTAGTCATTAAGGATTGCAGTAGCAAAATAATGACAGATTTAAAAGTTTCACACTTCATATTTGCCTACTAATGCAAAACCTGTTATTCTAGCAACTTAAAGACCACTATTTAAAATCTTTCCCTGACTCTGGGCCTTTGTATCTCTTTTTCTTGGCTTTGTCCTTGAATTATAAGCAAAGAGGTACCATGAACTAAGGTTTAGACTTGAGATGGGAGAGCTAACTTTTCGGCTGACACTGATGTTTTAACCGATGGACATGGGCATGTGTCTCTGACTATGCAAAAGCATTTAGGTATGTGTGTGTGTCAGTCATTCTGTCTGTATTCTTTGTGTGCCTCTTCCTTTGTAAAACAAGTTACTATAGATGTTCATCTTGTTCAGGATTAAGTAGCCTTGTTAATTGATAACATTGATTCAGATGTTCATGGTTAAGTATCAGCAAGCGACCATTACAAGCCTAGTCAATAACCCAAATTCAGAAGTTTCCTATAACTTCAGGGAGGGCAGTATAGTCCAGACCTGGGAAAAATTTGAGGCTGTTCATCCAACTATATAAGATGAATGTTTATGTTCATGGTTTTGAAATGCTTCATAGAAGGCTAGATGCATGTTAAATATGCAAGCTGATTTGGCAGAATTAAGCAAGTGATTATATCAAATGGAATAATTGTGATATGTAATACAAGTATTAATTAATCTCAAACTAGATATGGTTTGGTTGTTGCAAACCCAAAAATTAGTACTGTCATTTACCGTACTAAGAATACTTCTTGTTAGAAGCACCCACAGAATCTATGGTACAAACAAGGGTTTTCCTATTTTAGTTATTTGATTTGTTAATTGGTAAGTTAGCAAGTCCATGGCCATATTTCGCTCACAACCTAGGTACCTAGGCATAAAGCAGTTATAACAAGTGTTTACATTACATACAATAAAAACAGGTAATATAACAATATTTTCAACATTACAAGACAAGAACATAATATATGCATAAAGAGAAATAGATAATTACAAAAATGCATTACCTAGTAAATAAGTGATATAAAACTAAGGGGCATTATCAAAACATCACTGGGTTAGGGTAGAATTAATGAAGACATTGAAGCTAAAAAATGAGAATGGAAGGTGACTAACTAGTAAGAAGGAATGCTAGAGTGAAAGAAGTACTAGATAATTAGAATGAATTAGTAGGAGACTAACAATGTTGTTTTGGAAAAGTGGAAAAGTGGAATCTGTAATCAGCACTTGAAACAATTAATTTAATTTAATTTTGTGGCTGGCTTGTTTTTGTCTACTTATATTTGATAATGGTATGATTCAAATGAGCCAAGGTCTGTTTTATAATGAAAAATTGAAGTAAAAAAGTATCAAGACGATGTTCTGTATTATGTAATCAGTTTAATTTCGGAGGCTAAATTGAAGGTTGCATTTACAAATACAGGTATTTTTTAATAAAGTGACATGACTGCATTCTATCCATTTTTATTATGCAACTTGCAAGGAAGGACACTTTATGTTGTTGTATCTTTTGGCTTTTCCTGGTTAGAGGTCGCCACAGTGGAACTCCGGTCTGCTAATGACAGGCAGTAGATTTTTACGTACCGCGTTGCCAGCCCTGACGCACAACCTTCAATGAAGGTACGCCCAGTCACGCATGTCTCCACACAGAAGATGCTTTAGCTGAGAATCAAACAGGACAATGCATTACTGTGAGGCGACAACGCTACTGCAGCACCACCACCACAAGGAAGGACACTTTATGTAAGCATTTAAATTGTCATCCCTTGTAAAATACTTTAGGCATTTAAATAATGCTTGTGTTATAAACTTACATGAAGTTAGACATTACATTCATGTAATTTGCATGCACTTGCACAGTACTGGACAAAAAAGTTTAGCAAACTAAGTGAACTGATTCATAGTGGACCCTTGACACTCAGCCATGCCTTCAGATCAAGGTACTGGTGAATGTTGCAGCAGCAGTAAATAATGAGGGAAGTACCTCATAAAAGGAGCCGAGTAAGAGAAATGCTGTAGTAAAAGGATCAGTTTAAATTATTCAAGACTTTCCAAGCTTAATTGTTGGCTTCCTGTTTAAGGCAAAACATGACTTCAGTCTGAGTTAAATGGTTAGTCATCATCTACTTTCAGCTATTTGAACTTTCTGCTTTTTTGCTGCTTTATTATTTTTTTCTGCCCAGTTTTACTATACTGTTGGCCATGTCCTGGGAACTTATTATGAAATGTGTATAAACTCTTACAACCGTGATAGTAGTTTTGGTGCATTTATCAGATATTGTTTGCTGCTGAACTTTTAAATAGGGAAATATATTTGGGATAAGTGTCTGACTGTCCCCCAGATTCTGCAAGCCTTGCACGGCGTGCAGGATTAGTGCAGGAGCTCTAGCAGGCAATATGTCTGCCTTGCAATCCAGGAATAGCCTGCAGGGGCATGCACGACCACTCCTGCACTAGTCCTGCATGGACTCAGCCCCTGTATGCAAATTACCCCATTTTCAGGAGAAATACATGCAAATGAGGTAAATTTGCAATCCAGGAAGCTGGAAACCAGCCGTGCAGGACTAGTGTAATCTGTAGAAATGTACTCCGTTAGTAACCGAGTGCATTTCTTCAAATTCCAAAACTGATCCGTGACAGCTCCATATAAAGGGTGCATATCAGTCAAGAGACATGTCAATGGCCAAGTATAAGGCAATTGGCATTGGAAACAGCTTAAAAAATAAAAAAATCAACTTGTATTATTTTTTTTTGCCGATCTCGGCTGTTTAAGCGTAGGGCAGCGGTGCACAAACAAGATCAGGGGAAAATAAGAAAATAAACCTAAAATATGCATTCTAACAAAATCACTATTCTGCCATTAAAGTCAATGGCAGGCAGAAGACAACATGCCCAGTGAGTAGTGGTTGCTAAGTGGGGAGGCTCAGTGTGAGACATGTAACTATGCATTAACAGGCAATCCTTTGCAAATGAGGGGAATGATACTGAATCCCAGTTTTCCCCAGCATGCTAGTCAGGTCCCAACAGTGTAGGAGCAGGAATAGCTTGGTGCAAGCCTAGGAGTTAGCTGACATCATAGGCGTGTGTGTCAGGCATACTGTAAGCAGATTGGAGCCCTGTGGCTCAGGTTTGCTCCTAGCTAAGCACAGCTAAGTAAGGGGGTGTGTCTGAGTCTGCCTAGCCCTCTTTACATTTCCTAAGCGGGTGTGTGTGCCACACACCAGGTTTAAAAAAAAAAAAAAAAAAAAGATAAACCAGGAAATAGCAGCTCTGTTCACATTTGAGCACTGTGTTTGCGCGGCACACCCCTGGGCTTAAACAGGGATGCAATGGGAAGGGAAAACAGTAGTAGGAAGGTAATCAAGGCGAACTAGCATGGCTGGCAGGTGAAATGTATCAGAATCAGCCAATCACACAGGCAGCGGACCAGCCCAGTCCAGAACACTACTATAAACTATGCAAACACATTCCTGTCTTGTTTTTCCCATACTCTAAACCACTGGTGTATACAAGTGGGGAAGTTTTAACAGGCAAAACAACAAAATGATAGGGGCTGCAATAGCTATCATACAACATCCTGTGGAAGAGGCTGAGGGTGGTGAGAATGTGAATGCTGCCAACCAACCCACAGTGAGGAGATGGAGAAAGATGTACAGACCAAGGGTAACCTACCAGGGGCTACATGAGCTGGAGATAGTGGAGCGCTATAGTGTGGACAGGGACCTCCTACAGCAAATTGCTGAGCTGTGCCGGCCACGCCTGACACACAGAACTAACAGAGGGGAACCCATCCCAGTAACCCATCCCAGTGGATACCAAGGTATGTGTAGGCATAAGAATACTAGCTACAGGTACCTTCCAAAGGCCAACTGGGGATATGATGGGGATCTCACAGGTATCAACATCCAGGGTACTCCAACAGTTCCTGGATGCCATGTCAGCACATGCCAGTGAGCATTTATATTTGCCCAACACCCGTGAGGTGCTGGCCAGCAATATGCAACTGTTCCACCAAATAGCAGAATACCCTGAGGTAGTGGATGCTATAGACTGCATATGCATCAACGCACCACCTGGTGAGCGGGGAAGGGTCTACATCAACTGCAAGGGCTTCCCCTTCATCAACTGCCAGGTCATGTGCAATGCCCAGAGCATAATAATGAATGTGTGTGCTGGCTGCAGTGGAAGTTATCACGATTCCCACATCTGACATCTGACGCAGCTGTACCAGAGGTTTGCCAATGAGGACATCCCACATGGTCACCTAGTGGGGGATGCTGGATAAGCACTGGAAATTTGGCTGATGACACCCATCAGAAATGCACACACACCCAAACAAGAACTCCATAATGAGGCACATGCACAGACCAGGATTATAATAGCACATGTGTTTGGGATGTTAAAGTCATGGTTCCAGTGCCTGGACACATCCAGTGGAGCCTTGCAGTACTCACCAGCTACATATACCCAAATTGTCATCATATGTGCCATGCTACACAATATGATCCTGCAGAAACAGCTGCAGCAGGAACAACATGGGGCAGGGCCAAACAGCTCCCCACCATTGCCAAGGCATGCACAAGCACAGAGTGACTCAGAGGAGTTACAACCTGAGCCTGCCCCAGTAGGCAGACGGAGGCATGCCCAGTATGCCCTGGCCTTGGCCAAGAGGCAACACATAGCACATACACTGACACAGGAGAGACCCAGGGAATAACACATCTCCCTGACCCTCACATACAGTAAAAGGGATGCCAAACATGATGCTAGCTGTGCTCAACCATGTGTAGGGAGTGTACTATGTGCATTCGACATAGGCAGCCCTGCAGCACCATCCTCAATACTGGGACACCCACAAGGTAAGTAACTCACACATAACAGTCAGGGAGGTTCACATACCTAACAACAGTCACAGCCAGCAGAACAGGTGTAGACAAACACAAACAAAGTCTGTGCTATGGCCTCTGAATGATGCCTATGGGTAACCTCCCCCACCAGGCCTACACAGACAGACTACAGCAGGTCAGGCAGTGGGATGTTAGTACTGAAGGGTAGAAAGTCAGACACTAATATGTAGGTCAATCAAAGCTAAGACCTGCAGTACACTGATATGCCTCTAGTCAGTATGATAGGTTAGAATACAGCATGAAATGGAGTACCTGACATACCAGTACAGTCATAGCAAATGTGTACAAGTGTCAGGTGGGCCCCCCCATCCTACGTAGAAATATAATAACAGTCAGGTGTGTCCCCCCAATCCTGGGTAGAAATGTAGTAACAGTCAGGTTTGCCACCCCCAATCCAGTGTAGAAATGTAGAAACAGTCAGGTGTGCCCCTCCAATCCTGTGAACAAATGTAGAAATAGTCAGGTGTGTCCTCCCATCCTGTGTAGAAATGTGGAAACAGTCAGGTGTGTCACCCCAGTCCTGTGTAGAAATGTAGTAGCAGTCAGGTCTGCCCCCCAATCATGTGTAGAAATGTAGTAACAGTCAGGTGTGCCCCCCAATCCTGTGTAAAAATGTAGTAACAGTCAGGTGTGTCCCCCCAATCCTGTGTAGAAATGTAGAAACAGTCAGGTGTGCCCCTCCAGTCCTGTGAAGAAATGTAGAAATAGTCAGGTGTGCTCCAACAAACCCTACCTATTTATGTAATAATGGTCTGGTGTGCCCCCCCAATCCTGTCTAGAAATGTAGAAATAGTCAGGTGTGCCCCCCAATCCTGTGTAGGAATGTAGAAACAGTCAGATGTGCTCCCCCAATCCTATGTATGTATGTAGTAATGGTCTGGCGTGCCCACCCCAATCCAATGTACACACGTTGTAACAGTCAGGTGTGCTCCCCCCACAACCCTATGTAGAAATGTAGAAACATGTATGTGTAGGTATAATATCAGTGGAGCACAGATGCACAGAGGTGGCCGAGGTAGCAGGATAGGTTGTAGCATCTGCACAATATGCAGGTATGTGTGTGTTAGGTTTGTGGGTGTTTCATATTGTGTGAGAGTGGTTGGTATGTATGCATGTTGAGGTAAGACCTGGTGGTCATTGCCCACTAACGCTGATGACAGGGACGAGTCCTCACAACTGCAGTGCCAAACACAATACCCACCAGTATAACACAAGCTAGCAGTAAGCCATTGCAAATGTATGGTGGTAATATGTGTCACTATCTGAAAGACTGATATAGCATGGCTGCTGGGCTAGATATACAAGCAGTACACAGGGGAAAGTACCCCAGACATACAGTATATAATGTGTAACCATGAAATGGGCACACCCTTGGAATAGTACAAACAGGTATGCATCACATTATCTGGTCCTGTACTAGGGGATACCAGTGTTGTCTGCCCAAACACTCACAGATCACAAAGGAGGTAGGACTGATGTAGTGGGAAACAGCTGATGCACCTGCACATGCATGCATTACTGGAATGTCCAGTGCATATCTGTGTATCAGATGCAAGTAGTGTCCATAGCACACATACACCCAGCTCATGCAAACACAGGTACCTCCCTAGTTGTACCCCTGCTGTGGGGAATGGGTGCAATATGTATATGGCAATAGTAAAAGACTGCAGCATGCAGTGCAGGTGTCCCATGAGTGGTGTGTTGCCAGCTGTAGGTAGCACCCTGCTAGCATGCACTCCATCCATCAGAACTGATAGAAGGTATTGGCATGAACACCTAGCACAACTACCCTGTCACCCCAGGGGAATATACTGTATGGCGGTCTGAGACTGTAAGACAGACAAAATGCAATGGCCTGCCACATCTGGCCTACATCAACAGCCAATGGCCCACAGGCCAAGGGCCAGTATCTCACACATACTGCCAATGCATTTTATGCCATGGTCACCCAATTAACAACACAACACACTCCACATATGCCATATGCAAGGCCATGTGGACAAAGCACAGTGACATGTCCACCATGTCCCACTGCATGAACTGTCAACCAACACCAACACACAGCTGTGATGGGGTGATAACCATAGGGAAAGTATCAGAGAATGTATGCATAATGTAAGGAAGAGGAGAGAATAACTGGGGGTGGGGTGGGGGTGGGAGCGTGGCCAGCATGGAATGTGCAAGGTCCGACACAAAGCCATGTGCACACACTACCCCTGGCTGTAAGCACATAAATGGGTGCCTATATACCTGCCCATACACCACAATAGGGGTAATGTCCTGACTCATGGCCCCTGCCTCTGGTAACCTGTGCGAATCTATACAGCTGTGAGGTATTGCCATAGCAATATAAGACTTTACTGTCATGCTGCTGGATGTACATGTATGGGCTCACCTGCCAGCACTGTACCAAGGTGCTGAACTGGATACACAGACCCAGCGGCAAGTGTCTGCAGCACCCCCTCCATGAAGGCATAACCTACCATGAATATGTAGGCATCTGCCCACAATACCACACACAGCTGCAGTCACCCTTGTCCCCCAAGACATCACTGTGAGCAGGAATGTCCACATGACATTATAAGAGGACAGAAAACATCACAGTGTATAACAGTACACATGTTTGAATATCTCTGCTAACAGCAGTATCATGTAGCTGAAGCAGCACAGACAAAATCACCTACAGTACACACTATCCCCTGCACACTTTGTCCCTAAATTGCCAAATGATCGACGGATACCCTGCAGAAATAGTTTGCTACCTGTAGGTGTAGAACACAACACAAAGGTCTGCACTGGAGTACAAACTACCTGGAATCGATCCACACATGCAGTACAGAAGGGCATACTGGCCATGCTCACACACTTGGAGAAATGAAGGCAATGCCAGACAACAGCATACTAAAAGGTTATATAGGGCATGCTGACACACTTACACACATGAAGTCCATGTCTGCAAACAACAGTGGTCCAGACATATCTGGCAGCTGCAGATGTCAGTGCAGACAATCCTCAGTATGCACCACTCATGCTTTGCACAAACAGTGAATAGGAATACAGACATATATCCAGTGACAACACACTATAATAAGCCAAAAGTAGACGTACATAGATGAGTGGAAGAGAGTGACTGTGACAAGGGGCCATCCAGGCCTGTCCCACCCAGCACACAGCCAAATGGCTACAACCACATGAGGTTCAGATGTCACTCACTGTAGATACTAGCCAGCGATATCTTTCAGCAGTACTGACTAGGTGGTGCAAGAGCTAGCTGTGCAACATGAATGCACAAGGAAGTAGTCATCTAGCAGCTGTATAGACTTACCTGTGGAATATGACCCTGTGTGTGGCAACATGAGGCGTGTCAACCTCTAGATGAATGGGTTATAGCCCATGCACACACTGGCCTCCCCATAGCCCTACTATGACAAACCCACTGAGGTCATTCACTGTGAAATACAGCTTTGGGAAAGTTGTAGCCCAGTAATCTCTGTGGCACATCCTATAATTGTCTACTGCTGTAGTGTAATGAAATGGTTAGGTAGGAGTTCTAATCCCAGACTTGGCAACTGTGTGGGTGTGTGTGTGTGTGTGTGTGTGTGTGTGTGTGTGTGTGTGTGTGTGTGTGTGTGCGTGTCTCTGTCTGTGTAAAGAGCAATGCTTTTTAGGCTAGTCACACTCCCTACAATTCAAATGTCCTACTTTGGAAAGGCTGCTGATGTCATCCACCCTGAAATGCATCTTTGGGAAGGTTGTAGCCCAGTAATCTCCATGGCACATCCTGTAACTGTGTGCTGCTGTAGTGTGATAAAATAGTTAGGTAGGAGTTCTAATCCCAGACTTGGCAAGTGTGTGTGTGTGTGTGTGTGTGTGTGTGTGTGTGTGTGTGTGTGTGTGTGTGTGTGTGTGTGTGTGTGTGTGTTTCTGTCTGTGTAGAGAGCAATGCTTTTTAGGCTAGTCAAACTCATTACTCTTCAAATGCCCTACTCTGGCAATACTGCTGATGTCATTCACTGTGAAATACACCTTTGGGGAAGAAGTACTCCCGTTATCCCCATGGTGCATCCTAGAACTGCTTCATGCTGTAGTATGATATAAAACTATGGTCAGGGTTCTATCCCCACACATGGCAGTTGTGGATGTTTTGTGTGTGTTTCTATGTCTGTGTAGGGAGAAATGCATTTTAGGCTAGTCACAATCACTACACTTCAAATGCCCTAATTTGACAATCCTGCTGATGTCATTCACTGTGAAATACACGTTTGGGGAAAAAGTACTCAAGTAATCTCCATTGAACATCCTACAACTGCATAGTGCTGTAGTGTAATAAACTAGTTAGGTAGGAGTTATAATCCCAGACATGAAAGGTGTGTGAGTGTATGTGTGTTTGTGTTAGTAATTCGTATCCTGTGTGGAGGTGGGTGTGAGTGTGTAACAACTGTTGTCAATGGGGAGCGGGTTTTGAAAATATCTTATATGGTGGCCCTAGTATATATCCCAATGTCCACCATACAAGGATAACAGATGTGAAATAGCCGAGAGGCTGGGGTGCATATCCATACCCCTACATTTGACATCAAGGCCAGGCAAACAAAGTGAGCGACCCTAGTATTACCCAGATAACACTCTCAACCCATGTCTCATACACACACACACTTGCCTAGGCAGCAGCCGCTATGTTGGTAGTACCCTGCATATTGCCCACTGATAGTACCTATGGTGTGATTGCAGTGGGCTACAGTGGGCATGGCACCCCAACCATCAGTCCAATAAGCACATACATGCCCGACAGTGCACCTTCCCCATGTTCCTCACTGGACTCCTGCAACACTTGTGGTGCCTTCAAATGTGACCCACAAAGGACATACCATGCCTGAAAACACACCCTGTATGGACAGATGCCACTGACATCAGGGAATACCGGTATCATGGTATCAGTGTAGGTGCTGGGTCAACCTGCCGTCCATTAACATTTCCCGCCACATGAGGCCAGGACTGGCACATCTGATGGTAACAATCTGTGTACACAACATGGGCCAGACACCCCAGGTACAGTTCCACATCACTTTACATGCATGTGGGAGGTGTGCGCATCCCAGACACCATCCATGTCATGGACTGAGGAACACATATATGGCAAGCAATGCACAACATTGGCCACACGCAATAGTCACCCAGGTGACTGGATGGTGAATACAACACCCACCTGTGTGGTCAAATCCAGACACTACACCCCTGAGCCACAACGAAGATCATTGTCATGTTGCCTGATGCCAAGGTATACCCATCACTTAGCCTTGCATAGCCATCTGGCACAGTCAACCACAGCACACCTGTGTAGCAATGCACACATGCATGTCAGTACTGGCACCCTGTGTCTGTGTTGTATGATGCGCATGACCACATTCACACTCACTACAACCCCCACTGGCATACTGAAGCATGTTGTCTGATGTCAGACACCTCCACATACCCTTTGCCCATGTAACCTCTGTATGACCTCTGTGTTGCATGTGCTACCTGCACTGTAATGGGCTGTGGCAATCCCAGTAATGATGATTTGTATTCCTGGCCCTGCCAAGTGTGTCAATGTGTGTGTGTCCCTGTGAGAGTGTGGCTGTGTTGATGCTGGCACCTGTTCATGCAGATAGGCACGTGTACTACAACTACCATATAGCTACCATATCCCTGTTGCAAATGTCATTCAAAATCACATATACATTTGGAGGGCTCCTCAACATGTAATCTATGTGGTGCATCCAATAACTGCATAGACATGTAATAGCACTACATAGTCATCAGGGGTTTGATACCTTGTACTGGTAGGTGTGTGACACAAACAAACATGCTTATGTTTTACTCTCCCACCCCTCCCTGACTATTCTTTGCCTCTGTCTGCCTCTCTCACTCCCTCTCTGGTGGATGTGCAGACTTATACCTGCTGTGCTTAGGCAGCAGCATGTGTATTTTATGTGTTGCTCATGATCAGCTGATGGCCTCTGCATGAACTGCAGCCCTCCTCTAGCTGATTGCATAAGGAACTGCTGTGTAACATTCTCATAGCCAATTGCATAGAAACACACTCCAATATCTAGGAACATCATGTTGGTGTTGGGCCTTTACATTCACTGTGAGCAGGAATTTGATCCATTAGTTTGCAAACAGCATCTCAGATGGATTGGGGATCTACCTCCAACAACATGCACTGTGGAAACAATGCAAAACACAGGAGGGTGATGTGCCTGACCTAACTACAGACTGTAAGTGCTGCTATACTGCATTTGGAGTAATGTTGGTGTAACAGGGTGTGTGTGGATATGGCTGTCCTACATGTTTTAATAGCTGCCATATCAGTGTTCTGTTAATGAAGAAACCCCCATCTGTAGGGTCTTCTGCAGACTGGGCAGTGTGTGGTGCCTTTTGTTTCATGTGTTACCCACAGAGCACCTGTCTGTGAACTGCAGAAGGTAGTGTGAGGATTGCAATCTGTAGATGGTGACAGCCGTAAGAGTTACTGACTTCATATCCCTCATAGGACACATGTTGCAACAAACCCTGTTACAACAGTAAATGTATGAGGGTATCACAGCAACATGTCAATACTGGCCCTGTGTATGCTCCTCTAGCCACAACTCTGTCACTCTTTATATATATGTCATGCAGTAATTGGTGCATATGTGCTGTACACCATAATTAGTGTCATCATATCTGATAACAAGCCAGTGAGATATCAGACTGCTACACATGTTATGTATAGTAGGGGTTACAATTTATGACATAACCTGGACATTCTGTGGTTGTGTGTACAGTATTGAGGTCGTTGTACTCATGGTGATTGTCGACACTGTGTGTATTGTTCATATGTACTTTGGGCTGTGTACAGATTGTGGTAGATGTTATTGTTCATTGTCCTGTTCTATCAGATGTTACATGCTGCTCCACTGTATGTTACCCTATAGGCTTACACGTTTGTAGGGCCATACACACACATGTCCCATAACACAGTCAGGCTTCAGACAACACTGTGGAGTGGCCCAGTATATGTAGAGTTAGTGTGTGAGTGGCACATATGAGGATGATGTTGCACAGAGAGTCATTATGCTGTAATATTACGCTAGCTTACCATATGTTGCTGTGGCTGTGTTCACATTGGTTGCGGTTATGCACTTTCACACAGGTGTATCATACTCTGTGCTGTAACATGCCTGTAGAGCCTACTATACATGCTGGCACATGTGCATTCCTTCATAGGAAGTGTAGGCCAGTGTTGAGCCAGTCTGCCTGTAGCCTGCACAGTGTGTTGTTACATGCCTAGCAGCTTAGTGTACTTACCCAGTGAGATGTCGTGTCCAGATACTTGCCAGATGTACTGCTGCTGGGCCACCATAACAGTCAAGTATGTCAGACAGAGCAGTGGGATGCTGTACAGATGTATGTTATTATCTAGTGGCTAGTATGTGGCCATGGCACCTCTGTACCAGTGGTTATCATGTGTCAGGACAGACAGGGGTATGTGAATGCATAACCTATGGAGGAAAATGTGTACCAATAGTTACGTGTTATACCCATCTACATGGCTGTTAACATCCACATTGTTAGGCTTGGTCCACATGTCTTGCACTAAGGGGTTCTGTGTATACCTCTGGACTGTCCAGAGTGTGTCAGACTGTCCACATATATTGGCCGATATCTCTGCTGTAGTCCACAGGAGCATTACATATTAGCAGTGATACTGTCCTATGATGTCCTTAGGATGTCTGTCAGTAGCCAATGGCACACATGATAAAAGCAGATGTGACCACCCACACGCACACCATGTCTACGCTGCCTTAAGATATCTGGATGTTCATTACCAAACAATCCACCTTGAGTAAATGCAGACCTTCTGTCTCCTGCCATACAGACTGTTCTGTCTGTCAGTGTGCTTGTGATGGTGCCAGTTATGCCTTGTTATATAACAGTTATATCCCATTGTGTCAACTGAGTTCTTTACCCCCTAGGGACTGTGTACAGAGTGCAGCTAGAGGCTGCTGAACTATACATCTGCATTACTTACTGTTGATGGTTTGATATCTTGTGGCCCAGTCTGTCTTTACTATTATACTACTTGAAGGCCTCGGCCTGGACAGCAACATTTGTAAACCTTTCCGGACTACTGTATTAGTATAACTGTTTCACAGTTGCATTACTCAGTTTATATGGATGTCAGTGTCTAAACAGCTATGTGACATGGCATATACAACTTTAATAGTACACAAATAAAACTTCCCCATTTATGCAAACCTGTGTGTGTTGTTATATCTTTTGACCTCTCTGTGGGTATATGTTGCAGGCAACAATTGTCATTTGTATGGGTGGCTCATAAAGTATCCAGTTGTTAAGGTGGTAATTGTAGGCATAGTGGCTGTTCCATATTGTGTGCACCTTCTACATATATATATCTCTTACAATACATATCTCTGAGTGTGTATGTGTAGTTACATATGTATCTATATATATGTATACATATATATGTATATATGTATCTGCATACATGTGTCTGTGTATATGTATCCTAGGGATCTTGATAGCTTCCACATTGTACATTCCCTATGGGAGCCAGACTGTACTGCATGATATGTTACTGATACCAGCCTGGCATCATACAGGTGGGATGGAGTACTGTAAACATCTTGTACCCGTGTCATGTCAGGGCCTGGTTATGGGATCAGCAACAGTTGGTAGTGTATTGCAGGGCAGACGTGTTTGGCTGTAGGGGGGGTATACCTATTCGTACAAGTTGTATGTTGATTGTGGTCTTTCAGCCCCATTAACGGCGCATGTGGACATATATGTTTCTGTTATGTTCCATTGTTATCTACAGATGTATGTCCGTATATACCAATATATATATATATATATATATATATATATATATATATATATATATATATATATATATATATATATATATATATATATATATATATATATATATATATATATATAGATAAGATATATAGATGTAGACATATATATCTATAGATGTATGTTTGTATATGTATATATATATATATATATGTATATATTATATATATATTTATTTATATTTATTTTATTTTATTTTATTTTACATTTGTTGACTGGGAAAGTCCGACTGGGTATATGCCCATTTTCAGCGGAGGCCCGGGGAGAAAAGCTCTGTATATTTAGACATATGAGATTTACATAATATAAGAGTACAATCTAGCATATCAGATGAAAAAAGAAACAGTATAATTATAGTAAAGACACAGTTCAGCAGGAGAAATGACCTATATGTCAGAGTATAATATCACAAGAAAGGCTCCATATATTCAGACAAGCAAAATTTCACATAATATAAATGTATTTATATCTACATATATAGATATGCTCTATCTCTTTAGATATTAATATATATACACACACACACACACACACACACACACACACACACACACACACACACACACACATACATCTACATGTAGGAATAAATTCCCTGTACTGTTGAATGACTGGGCTGGATGATATGTTTGTATAAACATCAGGGTTTTATTTATCTGATATGGCTTAGTGGTAAATCACTCTGGCTGTGGTGTGCAGGGTTCTGGATTCGAGCCTTGCAGAGGCTGTTTATTTTGTTGCTGGGCAGAACAAGGGCAGTTGAATACAGGGTGATTAAGGTACTTTTGAGCAGTTGTAAGTGGGTTTGTGCGGGTTTGTGCGGAGGTAAGCACTGCTAACTTTTGGTTACAGTTTCTTATACTCAACTTCTAAATTGCTTAACCTGTGTAGACATTGCTTAGCCCCACGCAAACAGGCTTAAACCTCCTTACTGCTCCTTAAAAGTGCTTACTCCCATTTACCCCCGCACTAATTTTTTTTAAAGAAAAGAAAAGGGGTTGATAGGAAAGTGGTGAAAAAGGGGGCACAAGGAGGGAAAGACAGTAGGGAAAATAGCTAGGGGTGTGCAGGAAGGGTGTGGGGAAGGTCCATAGCTGCATATTTCTTCTACAGCAACAGCTGTGCATATACACAGAGTTTGGAGGCAGATTTGGATGCTCAAACCCCTGGGAGAGGGGTGAGGACAACAATAAGTTGTGATGCCAATTAGACCTGATTGCATGTGTCCAATGGACACATGTGCGAAATGGACAGCTATGTATTGGGTGAGATTTTTTTTGGAGAACAGATTGCCCTTTTTTTCTTTTGTTTTTCAGGTGAGAGTGGGATGTTGCTTAGGGATAGTAGGTATATTTGGGGAGGTAGGTCGGGTAGGTTAACAGACAAGACAAACAAGCCGCATACAGGGGTGGTATGTGACACATGTGAAGGGTAAACACCTTGATGAGGAGGGGTGTTGGGAAATCGGAAGTTCATGAGCCCTCTAGTGGAAACAGTGTGACTGAGGTCCCCACCCATGGGCAGTCACCACTGTACCTTCACAGCCCCGAAGGTGGCTGTGCTGGGGGCTCAGTTGTAGAGCCAGCAGCCTGACCCTCTAGTTGTGACACAAGGCCCTCGAGCTGGTGTAGCAGACCACCAAGCTGCTGGTTAAGCTCGCTCCGCACCACAACCAGGACCTGGCAATGGGTGACAGCTACCTGTCTGCACCTGCTCTCGGGGTGGTGAGCCCCATCCCCTGAGGCAATTCCACCCAAAGGTGGTGCAAGACCAACAGACTGGGAAGTCTTGGGTTGGGCCCCAGGCATGCTGTTGCCCGGTGCCATGGCCAGCTGAGGTGGGACAGGTGGGTCCGCTGGGACCGACCTTCCCAAGAATGCTATAGTATTTAAAGTTTATCATCATATGTGGGTAATAGTCAACACATTCCAACGTTAGGTATAACAGCATGCGTAGATATTCCCATTAGCCCAGACACCAGATATGGAACAGTTGCATAGCAAACAAGACACATGCATATATGGGACCACAGTGGTATTAAGGACAGCATGCAGGTGCACTGATGGCACCATGCCACCAATGTTGGAATAATTCAATATAGCACATGCATGAGAACAATTAAAATATTTATCAAACAATATGGCATTATCAGAACATTGGAGTCATTACATACTGGTTGGGGTGGGTATGTTGTTTATTGTTGTAGATATGGTGGAGGGAGAGAAAGATCTCAAATAACAGCTAGTATATTCCTGTACTCCACATTACTTTCCTAGTCAGTGCTGTTATCTGTATCTTACATGTCTTATTACACTACCCTATAGCCTTAGTTTGGACAGTAATATGGCTGTCATCATCGTTATACACAAACTGGTTTTACCTGCAGTATACACCTCTTACCTGGTATACCTGTGGAAGGAATGTATGTTAACACTGACTGTTTCTACACATACTCCCAGATTCCGGGTAGATGTTGTGCACATAGCTATCCAACTCTTTCTGCACAGACTATGGCCATGTGTTGACCACATGCAGGTGTACCAGGACATATCTAGAATATTGCCCTCTTCCATCTTTAGTGACTTGAAACACACATATACATGCTTTCCTACACTGTTATATTATGTAGCACAGTGTGGGTGACAGTGATCAGTGATACCTTATTACTCGGAGAAACTGCAACACTCACAATTCCCTACAATACCGGAGTAAACAGTACCAGTTCAGAGTATAATGTTTTTTATTTCTCAGCACAGTGTTCATATCTGACATACCTGTGGGAGCAATGTTTGTTAGCACTACCTGAATGTTGCCACACACAGTACCAGATTCCACATTGCTATTATTCACATACATCTCACTCTGTTACTGTACACACTCTGGCCACAGCTTGACAAGATGAGGGTGTAAATGGGACATACGTGGCTTCTTAGTCTCATAAGGTTTTGGGGAGTTCCTAGTGTGCCAGCTTTGTTCTCATAGATGTCAATCAGTTGATTTTCCTGGGATCATCCCACCGATTTCCCAGGGGGACAGGTTGACAGGCAACAGATGTGGACCACTTTACTGGACATTCTGGACATATCTGTACAGTTGTGGGTTATGATTCTGTATGCAGACTACTACCACTGGCAGGTTTTGAACCACAACTGTGTGTGCTAAAAATACAGCAGTTCACATCTCAGTTGCATGTGCTATTCTGGTTTTGTTATTTGCCTTTTCCCTGTTTTCTGTCTATGTGTCTCTCAGTTGTACTAGATAGCGTCTGGGGATTACACCAGTCATATACAGACATTCCTACACATTCCATTTATGTTGCACGGTGTGGGTAACAGTGCTTAATACAACAGTACTGTTACGTGAATGCAAATCTACATTACCATATGATACCAGAGTATACACATGCAGTCCAGTAGTTAGACCTTTATTGTTAGGCTATTATGCTTTTATTTACATACATAGTATATGAGTCTCTTCCTGCCATATTCTCCGGTGTATGCAGTACTTGCCTTAATCAATACAGGTTTTATACAGGCAATTAATTTACTAATACTTTTAGATTTATTTCCTATGACAGTACATGCAAGAGTATTACTGACTTGCCTCACGTCGCAACCTCTCCAGGTGACTTCCATGGGCCTCCTGGTTTGTGGCCCACTCGATTTCAGCTGTGGAAGACATAAGAGGAATATTTAACCATACCTATCCATGATATACATGAGCTGTAAATTATTACACACATAGTGGGGTGATACACACAGCTGGGACATCCCCTGCTGTTCTAGCCTCTTGGATTCACTGCTCCAGGAGGTCCACCTTACACAACTTCAAGTCAGCATAGTGATGCCTGACCTGTTCACCAGTTTGGGGTATGCCAGTGGCACTAGGCAGGTCATGGGTGAGACAATCCCAGGCTTCTGCCTTATATTGGGAACCCTGGTACTGGCCCTGCAGCAGTCTCTGCTCATGGTCTGTGACAAGGAGTCCTTCCATGACTCTGGACTCCTGGATGCACCAGCCCTGCACCCAAATGCACACACCCTTTCCCCTTCTTGACATGGTGCCTGCAAGGGAAGCTACAACCAGTTATGAGATGTATTCCCACCTGTTGGGTTTAAGTAGGGCTGATTTCTCACACTTTTTCATGATTGGCCATTTTTGAAAAGGCTAATATATGGGGAAACCTGCTTACCTAAGGTTGGCAATGTTTAAAGGTATATAACACTGGGCACATTGAGTTAGCTAGCCTACACATTACTTACACCTCCTAAGCTGGCCTGTGCAATGCTTAGCACTGCTTACATTAGATTTTGCATTATATTTTCTTTTTGGCATTGATTTATTACTCATTACATCTTATATGTATGCCTGGTATCCATGATTCATGTGTACATACACTGTATGGGGTCCTCATGTTTTATTGGTGACTTCAACACTCTATTACA
The DNA here is from genome assembly GCF_019279795.1 of Protopterus annectens. Classification (NCBI taxonomy): domain Eukaryota; kingdom Metazoa; phylum Chordata; order Ceratodontiformes; family Protopteridae; genus Protopterus; species Protopterus annectens. Next base: position 358,898,639 of record NC_056739.1, read on the forward strand.
ATTATACCTCACTTCTGGGCTTACTGCTGTACTCCAGTTCACATAGTTATGTTATGTCGTGGGTTATGGAACATATGACTGTATACTGTTTCCTTTCCCAGGTTCAGTTTGATTTAACTATAGTGAGGACTTATTTGCTGATACCTTATTCATCTGTACTGCTGTGATGGCTTGGTGGTTACCTACTGTGACTATAGTGTACAGGGTCCTGGGTTCAAGATCTGCAAGACTGTTTATTTTGGTTCTGGGCAGAACAAGGGCCATTGGATACAGAGTGATTAAGGCACTTTTGAGCAGTTGTAAGCGGGTTTGTGTGGGTTTGCACGAGGGTAAGCACTGCTAACCTCTGGTTAATGATGCTTACAGAGAGTTAGCTTCTAAATTGCTTAACCTGTGTGCGCATTGCTTACCCCCATGCAGATGGGCTTAAACCTGCTTACTAGTGCTTACATATGCTTACTACTACTTATTGGTGCTTAAACTTGCTTACTAGTGCTTTATTCATTATGACACTGACACCTCACGTGCATTTAATGCAGTACTCCACTTCACAAATATATGTTATTTAGCGGATTATGCAACAAAAATATTGATCATAATGTGCTTTGCCATGGAAAATGGAATGCGCTGCAGTGGGACTCGAACTGGGAATGCCTGTTTGCACAGTGAATGCTCTGCCCACTACACTATTGTTATGCTGCTTCATTTGCATATATCTTCCTTGTTATCCTCTTCAGCCATTTAAGCTACATTAACCGTAGCTAAGTGATGGGCACACCCGCGCACCTATGGTTAGCTTTAATTGGATTTGACAATAAAAATAAAAGGATTTGTTCATGTTATTTGTAATTACTTGCTGTTGTACATGAGGGGGAATGTTGGTGGGGATATGCGGATACCTATGAGCTAATTTCTTAGCCCTTTCTGCTGTTCTTCATTGTGGGGCTGTGTATATTCTGAGAGCTCTGCTCTCAGACACTACCCCTGCACTCTTATATGCTCTGCGTAAGATTAGGAGCTCAGGCAGCATGCCTCATTAATATGCATGGCATGCTGTCATCCTGCTCCTAAACAGCCGCTTCCATGCAGAACTAAGCAAGTCCTGCATGGAAGATTAGTAAATCCGGGGGATATTGTGCATACTGCTTCAATGCATGACTTCTAAATGCAAGGCAACTATAACTAGTTTGTCCAGTTAGGCTATTCAGCTATGTTATTGTAGTAATCTGTCTTCATTTGGTTTTATACCTTATCTGTATTTTAGATCTTTACTAATGTTGGTATTGCATGTACTATATCATGTTTGCTGATGACCTTGCATATATAATGCTAACATTTCCAGTTTGAATTACTAAAATATCCAACAGTAACACACTGATGCAATATAGTCATTGTCCTCTATCACTGATATGCACTCTAAATAACTTTTTATATGCAAATGAGACACTCCATAGGTGTTTAACGTTTGCAGCCTTATTCTATGATCGTGGGCTGTTATATCAGATATATCACATTATTCCTTTCCCCATTACTCTTCTTGCTTAACTTTCAGTTTGGAGTCTGGGCTATTCATCTACCTAACCAAAGCTATCAACACATACTGAAATGGAGTTACTGTATAAAACTTGTTACCAGGAGATACCTTTGTGAGATTAAATGGCACTAGAATTTGCTGGAGAATATATACTACCGTGCAAGTTTGGTATGTGTGGTGTGTGTGTGTGTGTGTGTGTGTGTGTGTGTGTGTGTGTGTGTGTGTGTGTGTGTGTGTGTGTGTGTGTGTGTGTGTGTGTGTGTGTGTGTGTGTGTGTGTGTGTGTGTGGAGTTGTTTTTGATTGGCCAGGTTATGTAGGGGCATTGAGAGCATTCTGACTACATTGTGTCTGGACAGCTTCTGCAGGGACAGAGCTTTATAGCCCTTAACTACTAGGAGATTTGCTCAGTTCAGGGAATACTACAGAGAAGGTGTAAAAGACTACAAGTCCCATTTCCAAATTAGTTCTTACTGTTTCAACAAAGTACAGGGACTTTATCTGCTTTGAAGGACGAGATCTGCAATGTTGGAGTCTTTGGTGAGTGCAGAGACCTCCATGTGACTGTTACCTAAGCCTTGGTTCCAGTGAAGGAATAGAGTGCCTGTTTTTGATATGCCAGAATTTGTAGCGGGAATTAGCTGCATCCTGATTGGTCAGCTTCTGTCAGGGGGAGGCTTACAGACCTTAAACATTATGCAATTTGCACAGCTTCACATACTGAAATGTAGTTACTGTATAAAACTTATTACCATGAGATACCCATCTTTGAGATTAAATGTCATTAGAATTTTCTGGAGAATATATACTACCTTGCAAGTTTGGTATGTGTGGTGTGGTGTGTGTGTGTGTGTGTGTGTGTGTGTGTGTGTGTGTGTGTGTGTGTGTGTGTGTGTGTGTGTGTGTGTGTGTGTGTGTGTGTGTGTGTGTGTGTGAGAGAGAGAGAGGAAAGAAAAGAGAGAGAGCATGTGTTCCTTCAGACTTAGAAACCAGTGCTTATCATCTCCAGCTTTTGCTTCTGCATGTCAGACTTAAGCCGTAAGCTAAGACTGTGTGGTTTGCCTGTTTCTGACTATAGTCCTAACAGAACATTTTGTTTTGAAGCTGGAAATGCTCAAACTTTAGAGGCTCAACAACCTGGGTGATTCCAGTTGCACAGTGTATATGGTATATTGCACAGTGTCTGTGGTATAGCGTCAGGACTGTCGTCAAAAATGCATTCTTTGAGTCCTTGCTTGCATAATTATTATAATTGTTTGCCACTATGCAGTTTGCACACTGCAGGTACCAGTTACCACCCAGCAGCAAGACTGTTTCATTCCTGTTAACAGGAAATTCCTCCTTCACCATTTCCTGTTCTTGGCAAACAAACCCTCTCTATGAACAATGCAACAAACATGACATGCAACAAACGTATACCACTCTTACAGGCTTTAAAATAGGTTAAACCAAAGGATATTTCAGAATGGTAAACTACTTTAGCAATCCTGGTGCTGCCACTGGATCATACCACACAGGGTCAACATTAGCATTATTTTTACTTTTGTATGACATTTCTGTGCAGTGATTGTTAATGCAGCTCATATTGACACTAAATACATCTCTTATCACATTTGATAGGTGCTTCTCATACTAGTATATAGTAAAAATAAATACATTAGTAAATATTTGTCCTTTTTTACATAACTAAGTACACCTGTTGTTCTCTCCCCCCACACTTTCACCATGCACACATAGTTGGTATAGAACAGGAAATAAATTCTCCTCACCACTACTAAAGACACCGAGGGTAGACAAATGAACAAAGAAAAAAGACCTTAGGTGTCGTCCACAGCTTCAGGCTTCAGACTGTTAAAACACAATTTATTAATCGCTTAAAACGTGAAGCTGACAGGATGTAAACTTCACTAGAATATGATGAACTGAAAAAAGTTAAATATCCAAGCAGTTGTCATCCACAGCTCAAACTTCAGGCTGTTAAAACTCAATTTATTGAAAGCTTAAAAAGTGAAGCTGACAAAATGCAAACTTCACTGAAATACTGAAATAATTAGCCTAGTAATTAACATCCACAACTTCAGGCTTCAAGTTGCTAAAGCATGGTTAATAGATGCTTTGTAAGCAAAGCTAAGTATAATTTTGGAATTGATATATTTCATGGCAGGTGCAGGTGGGGCTTGCCCCCCTGCTTATTCTTGGAGAAGAGTAGTATGGTTTGTCTTTTATTTGTTTATGTATGTACTTGTGTTGGACTATAATAAGTGTTGGTATCCTTTGTGTTTTCAATATTATGAGATTCAGTATTTTTGAGTTTTCATTATTTTGAACATTCAAGATTTTGGTCTCAGGATTTTGGGTTTCAGAATTTTGGGCTTTCAGAATGTTGTAGTGCTCCCATATCTTCACATGGTATTTATTTGTTAATAGAATGAATGAATGACTGCATATCAGTTCTGAAATATTTCTCCATCAGGTACTTCAGCATTGACAGCATTACAACTACAAACAAATACAACTCATGATATGTATGGATAGCCTTCATTTCCACCTGTACTAATATGCATGTAAGGTTTTACTGATAAGTGCATAAATGGGCACACTGTATTGACACACTAACTATTTGTTGACAGGTACAGCACCAGACCAGACATCAATGATAGGATGTGATGCACCACAGCAAGCTCAAGACTTTTATAGAGAACTGAGAAACAAGGCAAAAGGAACAGAAATACCACCACCAAAAAAAAAAAGACGACATAGACACAGTTTGGGGAAATATCTATGAAGATCTTGTGGAACATAACAAAGATGCAAAGAAAGAATAAGAAGTTCATGTGTACAGGATATGAAATGGGTTGAAGTATTGGCCATAGAAACTGAAATGGAATTAAGAAAAGCTCCTAAATGGAAAACTCCAGGCCCAGATGCAATGCCTAACTTCTGGCTAAAAGTATTAACATCTTTACATGAAGATTTAGCCATGAGTAAGAACTATTTATATGCATACCCCAAACAAATGCCAACCCAGTTAACAACAGGAAAAAACAATACTCCTCCTTAAGAGCGAACTTGAAAGTATCCCAGACACTACTTGCCTTTTGATGATGTATAACTTGCCTTCTGATGATGTATAAACTATACACTGGAATGGATGCAACAGAGTTTATAGTCATTTATAAAAAACTCAAGTATGGCAACAGAAAAAAAGGGTAAAAAAAGAAAGTCATATGGAACAAAGGATCATTTGTTGTTAAATAAAGTCATAATGCAGAACTGTAAAAAAGTGGTTAGCATCTAAGTATGGCATGAATAGACTACAAAAAAGCATTTGACAGCTTTCCACATTCATGGATAAAAGAGTGCTTAAAAATGTATAAGATACACCCTACACTGATCAATTATATCAGAGCGACCATGAAACAGTTTTGCAGTTAAGCCATGATAAAGGATAAATTATTATTCTAGGCATAAAAATTCAGTTGCCCTTAACTCATTATGCTATCTAATTAAAAGATTAGGTCATGTCTACAATTTGGCTCCATGAAAACAACAAAGTGTAAAGACTTCTCATCTTTTTGCGGATGATTTAAAACTGTATAGTTCAAAAGATTTGGAATGGAAAGTACAGCTACAAATGCTCCAAAGTTTCTCAGATGATATAAGAATGTCATTTGATCTTAATAAATGTGTAAAAAGCAACCATTAAAGCAAGAAAGCTCCAGCACCAAGAAAATATCAGTCTCGGACAGGAATGTGATATAAAAGAACTTGAGCAAGAGGGAGTGTATAAATATTTGGGAATTGATGAAGGATCAACAATAAAACATGAACAAATGCAAATAAAACATAGTAAGTAATATTTTAGAAGAATAAAATTAATACTGAAAACAGCTTTGACATCTAGGAATAAAGTCCAAGCTATAAACCAATTTTCTCTTCCTATCCTAATTTACAGTTTTGGAGTGATTTACTGGCCCCAAATGTATTGGCTCAGTCGAACAGGAAAACGAGAAAAATGCTTCATGCTTATAAAATGATTTATAAAAATCACTGTATATCAAGATTATATATTCACCATTCTGAAGTAGGTGTGGGCCTTCTCAAAATTGATTACATGTATAGATCTGTAATCACAGGCTCATAGGATCAGTGCTACTGCCAAATTTTTGGGTTATCCATGGTTGCAACACAAACCTGATATTAATTACTTGGATTTTTCTGTTTAAAGCATGTAAGAAAAGATGTTTTATATTAAACATTTATAGAAAATTTAAATTCTTAATGCAAATTTGCTTTACGAGAGTTATCATCACATAAAACAAAAAAGTCCAGTGAAGGGACAATTTATCAGACTGTCCAGGCTAGTTGCTGAGGGCAGTATTTTTTACAGACATTCATTGATTTATATATTTTGTTTTAGGAGTTACCTGAAAAGATTTTTTTGGCAGGAAGAGCAGCAAAATTCCAATTCATTTTATGGAGAAAATGTATTTTTCCCAATAATAATAGTGTCTATATCACGTTATCGAAATCTTACTACATTGAATCACTAAAGGCTGACCTCTAGTGATCGTTGTAGCAAAACATTGAATAACGTTTAAAAAAAAAACAAACAAAATAAAATATAACTAGCGTAGGCATGGGGGCTACTCCCCACACTCTCCCTACTTAAATATTCCAACTCCGAGACCGCACTACATTGAGGTAAATGGAAATCTCCCCTACAGAGATTTCCGTTTACCTGTACGATGTTCTTCGCTTTTGATGTTGTGGTGCCGACAATATCAACTTCAATATTGTCAGCTTTTGACATCATGAAGTAGACCCTAATAACAGTAAAGATCTTTAACTTTTTAACAATGTCAAAGTCTTGATGTATAATATTAATACTAAGTAAATTAAGACCATTATTTCAAAGGCATATATCAAGTCGAGGTAAAACAAACGACAGTTATCCAGAGTTAAAAAGACTTATTTAAACAGAAAAATATTCGTTCATAAGTGCTTTCACAGTATTCCCTACTGCTTCATCAGACTTTGCATATAAATCATGCACATGCTTACTTAAATAGTACAGCTCATCAGCTCATTAAGCAAATTAAATCTATTAAAACCAATTGTGAATAAATATACAATTTTTTGTATATAAAAATACAGCATTAATGGCCTTAAATTCCATAATAAATATATAAGAAAAAAATGCAAAATACAAAATATATTTATATCCATAAAATATATATAAATCACTAAAATCAAAAATAAGAAAAACATATTATCTTCTCCAGGCTGTTGCTTTGAGCAAGGGTTTTAAAGGGACCTGGTCACTGAGTCCTTTTCCTGAATCTGCTCTCAATCTGACTATCCATTTCGACTCACTCACTTCAGTTTTATTGCTAACATCCCCCATTCTATCATCTAACCTAGTTCTATCAATGATCAAAAATTTAAATTTGTGGGAAAGGTTTGTCATCAAGAATGTCTTACAGATGCAGCATTTGCATACAGATTCTCATTTAAATTTTATTTTATAGTCATTTGCATATATTCTCTATGACTTTCCCCAACTGTCACATGGTATGTGTAGTGCATGTCTGTGAATCACATTTTATTTGTGTTTGTGTGCAACTAGCACATATAGGTGTAATGACAATGAATACCACCTTCAGTTTTCTTATGACTATCAGAGAAGAATTGTCCAAAGCTCAACACTTTCAGAACTGAGGAAAACTAGTGCATTGCATTGTGCATTTGTCTAATCTTCCTATGAGTTTCTTTTTTCAGTTTATTTGAGGTGATTAAGTTGAGATTTGTGTCTGAATTCCATGATTTGGCTTTGTTATTAATGATGAGTAAAGGGTCAAGTGTCAACTATCATCTAGTTATGTTATGCACACCCCCCTTAAAATATTGTCTGGATCCAGAAATTAATTCTGTCTTTGGACATAGTTACAGGGATCCATGTCCCAGTATATTCTAGAATACACTGTTGCGAAGATCATTACCTGTTGCTATCAGATGGTGATCTGGTATGACTGCAGGGGCAAAAGATTCTGCTGTGAGTTTAGTGAAGGGAATTTCCTATTTGTGTCAAAACATTCCTCTGCTGTTAGATTAGGAGAGACTGCTAATAACTGACACAACACTTTTGAAAATCTTGCTACAGTTATATTCAGTCCTATATGATCTAGGCTCTGGTTTGTTAAAAGAGCTTTTGTTTCCCTTTGTCCTGGCAAGGCCCATTGTATCATCAGGAGGACTGTTAATTGTTACAAGGATTTTACTTGAAGTCTCAGGGTTGTTATCTTTTATCTACTGCACCCCAGATGCCCTTCCATTTCACTATTACAGTATTCTTAACATGCAGGATCCCCTGTCAAAGGTGGCCTGACATCAGACCAGTATACTAAAGCCTTAAGGATGTTAACAATACACAGTATGTCACACATGTGCTCCCTGCACAAGGCGTAGGGCATAAAAATGACGTTGGGACATATCACCCGCAGAATTTCGTTGCTGCCAGTCTGAATGCCATCTTTGATCGTCGGTCTGATAACCCAAGTCATCACAAGCAGTGCTTGTTTTGTTTAGGAGCTTCTCACAATCATACATCCTGTACTATTTTTCAGGCTTTTGTTTCAAAGACCTTACATAGTCATCTTTCATCCTTTGCAATTTATCTTAAAAACAGATGTTTAAAGCTTTTAGCGAAAGATGCTATGGAAGGTACTTCCTGGCCTGATGGTCAGCAGTCTTCAAAGAAGAAGGCCAAAAAATTCAGGCCAGATTCTTCAGCTGTGTCTCCTGCACTGGACATCTCTTTTGAGGCTGGTGAAATCCCAGAAGATTGTCTGGATTCTGGGCTAGATTCCTCTGCTGTGTCCGGTTTGGAGGCTGGCAGGGATCTGACTTCTTGCACATCCTCAGTGACTTTGCAGATGTCTGCTTCAGATGCTTAGGGCAAACCACGGCTGATTATCACTAAAGGGCCAGGGAAGTTCCAATGATACCAGATATGGAGGAAGTCCCAACTATGATCATTGAGTGTAGGCTGACGTCAGAGGCTTCTACTTTTCATAAGGTGGAAATCCCTTTAAAACAGAAGCAAAAGATGAAACATATTTCTTCTGCTCCCAAAGGCCCTCAAAGTAAATGGCAGAATTTTACACAGCGTTTGTTTAATGCTCTTACAGACTTTAAACCTCCTCAGGGGGTCTCTGTCCTGGCTGCTCCTTGGTCATCTTTCCCCCCTCAAAAGGTCTAAGGATCAGGATTCTTCTTCTGAAGAAGAGGATTCTGATGAGGAATCCATGGAAATTTTCTACCCAGATTCCTTCACCTTTAAATTATGGTTCTGAGGAAGAGGAGTCTGCTAGTCTTGAGTCTCCTTTTGAGGGGATTTCCTTTGGGGATACCATTGCCAGGATAATGGAATTCTTTAAATGGGATTATTCTCAAGTATCTGAAGTGCAGAGGAGGTATTATGAGCTTCTTCAAATGGAATTTCCTAGACCCTCTGCTGTTTCTCCTGTTTTGGCTGCTTCATTAGATGGCTTTCTTCTGCATCTCAGGCCTCTGTCTCTCAGCCCCCTGCACCTAAAACTGGATAGTTTTTATAAAGCACCTAATGACTAAAAATTCCTTTATAAGTGTTCATCTGATGACTTTTTGGTATTCTCTGTGGCATCTGACAAGCCTTCTAAATGAATGCCTTCTACCAAGCTTTTTCCTTCTGATAAAGACAGCAGCACTATGGAAAGGCTGAGTAAAAAAGTTTATACTTCAGCCACCCTAGTTTTTGGGCTGTTAATTATCAGACTCATATGACCAGATATGTTTTGCCTGTCCTTTATGGGGGTTTCCAGGTTATTTCTGACTTTCCTGATTTTGAGGGTAAGACTTCTGCCTTGTCCCTGTTAGGGACTTCTTCCCAGGTAGTTCAACATTCCATTAAATGTAGTTATGATACAGCGGATGCTTCTTCTAGGACTGCTGCTTCTGGCTCTGTGTCAAGGAGATATTCCTGACTTCAGCTCTAACCTCTGCCTGATGATATTAAGGCTAAGTTGATGGATGCTCCTCTGGACAACGAATGTTTGTTTGGTGCTGCTGCTGCAGATGATTTGTTCATGTCCCTGCAAGAGAACGGCAAGGAGTAACAGGACCTGAAACATATTTTTGTTTCCCCAGTGCCAAAGTTCCAGAGAAACAATCCCAATAAACCAGCTTTTATTATAAGGCAGTCTCGTTCTCCTCCTAAAGGCAAGAATGGTGGTAGGAGGGTTCCCCCAGATAATATACACAGACCCCTCCTGCTCAAAAGCCTTCCTTTCCTGATAAGCCAGGTGCTCTGTCTACCCAGTGTTCCTCTCTCTCTCACATCATCATTCTCTGTCTCTTCCTGTCTGGTTAAGCAAAAGCCAGGATTCCTAGGTTCTTTCCATCATTCACCAGTGTTATTTCATGGTTTGCAAATCTCCTTCCCCTTTCATGGGCATTTTTTAGCCACCTCAAGACCAGTTTAGCTCTTTTCCAGAGGAACTTCAGTTTTTTTTGACTCAGGGAACTATTCAAGATGTTCCAGTTTCTCAAAGAAGGAAGGGGTTTTATTCCAAAATGTTTTTGATCCCCAGGAAAGAGGGCCCTTGGAGACACATTCTGGATCTTTCTCACCTGAATACATTTCTGAAGGTTGTTTGTTCCTTTTGATTGTTATCCCTTCAGACTCTGTTACCTCTTCTGCTTCCTCAGGGTTTTTTGGTTTCTCTGGATCTCATGGATGCTTACCTCCATATCCCTGTTCATCCCCTTTTCAGGAAGTTTTTAGGTTTCCCTGTTGCTTCCTAGCATTTTCAGTTCTCTAATTTGCCCTTTGGCCTCTCTACTGCCCCAAGAGTATTTACCAAATGCCTAGCTCCTGTGATTGCTTTTTGCAGGGTCAAAGGCATTCAGATCTTTTCTTATTTAGATGACCTGCTTATTCAAGCCTGCTCTCTAAAGTTTCTTTTACACCACCTTCAGTTGGTCATCAGTGTGCTGCAAACCAGAGGTTCATTATACATTTTCAAAAGTCCTTCCTCTCCCTATCATGGAATCATGTTTTTTGGGATGTGGGATCCATACTTTTCCTATGGTAGCATCCCTGCCTCCTCCCAGGGCTTTAACTCTGATTTCCTTTTTTCAAGTCCCTTCTTCCTCTGGCCTTGATATCAGTTAGGAATTTTTGAGGGCTCTGGTATTGATGTCATCCACAATCTTTATGCTTCTCTTTGCCAAATTGTACATGATAACGCTTCAGTGGTACCTAAAGTCAATTTGGCTTCAGCATTTTCATCCTCTCGAATTTTCAATCCCTCTTCTTCCACATCTCAAGTTGGAATTTCATTGGTGGATTCACCAACTGACTTTGAATCTAGGGCTTCCCTTTCACCCTCCGCTTCCCTCTCAGGAGCTGTTTGCAGATGCCTCAGACAGGGGTTGGGGGTCTTCCTTCAGAAACGTAAAGGTGCAAGCCATTGGTCTCCTCAACAGCAGGATGAGCACATCAATATCAAGGAGAAGAGAGCTCTTCTGTTGGCCCTCACTGCTTTTCTTCTTCTGTTTTCTCCAAGACCCCTAAAGATATTTACAGACAACACCACAGTGATGTGGTACATCCACCAAGAAGGGGGGCAATGTCCTATCTGCTTTGCAGATTGGCACTCCAAGTTTGAGAGTTAGCAATTCAATACTGAGTCACACTTCATCAGTATACATTCCTTCAAGTCAGACTTTTTTTGGCGGACTCCCTGAGCAGGTTCATAACACAGTCCCACTAGTGGATGCTTCACAGGGATGTGTTTCTGGACATTATCCACCAGTGGGGTAGTTCTCAAGTAGATCTCTTTGCCTCCCTCTGAACAGGCAGATTTCTCAATTTCTGTGCTGGGACTCAAAGAATGTTTCTTTATGTTTTCTCTTCCCTTCCTCTCATTCCAAAAGTCCTGTGCAAGATAAAATAGGATGCTCCCAAAATCTTGCTGTTGATTCCCTTTTGGCTCAGACAGCATAGGCTCCCTCTTCTTCTGCACTTAGCCAAGGGAAATTATCCCGACTTACCTCACAGGAGTGGATCTTCTCACACAAGACAAGTGATCTCTCATCCATCCACACCTGTCCACTCTTCAACGGACACTGTGGGTGTTAGGATTTGGGTTCACTATAGGCACTTTTTTTCTGAGGACATGCTTTGAGTTTTGCAAGAGGCCAGAAAACCCACTCCTAGGAAATCCTACTTGTCGAAATGGAAGAGGTTTTCTGTTTGGTGTCTTCATCATAACATGGACCCACTTACTGTGGATGTTCCCTTGGTTCTCTCCCATTTGTGTGAATTACTCAATGCTTGGCTGGCATATTCTTCTATTAAAGCCTGCCACTCAGCTGTTTCTGCATGTCTGCCTTTAACTCCTCCTTTGGCCTCTAGGTTCAATTCCAAACATATTCTTAAAGGTGTCCTTCATATTAGACTTCCCTGGAAGCCTGTTCCTCCTTCCCGGGCCCTTAATTTTGTTTAGAAGAAATTGACTTGGGCTTCTTTTGAGTATGCAGCTTCAGCTTCCTTAGTGCATTGTTCTTGGAAGGCTGTTCTTCTGTTGGCCCTAACTTCTGCCAGACAGATATCTGAGATTCAAGCCCTTATGGCCGTTTCTCCTTTTTTAGTTTTTCATAAGGACAGAGTGTCTCTTCATACCAATCTTTCTTTTATGCCTAAGGTAGTGAATGAGTGGTCTTTTAATCAGTCCACTAATTTGTCCACTTTTTTCCCTTCTTCACAATCAGCTAGTAAGAGATGTTGCATACCTTGGATGTGCATAGATAACTCAGATTGTATTTGCACAAAACTAAAGATTTTGGAAAATCTAATCAACTTTTTGTTTCTTTTCATTTTAAATCATTAGGTTTGTCAGTTTTCAAGCAAACTATTTCCTCTTGGATTTCTAAAGCTATTTCTTTCTGTTAATCTTATCATGGTAAGAGCCTTCCTTCTGTGGTTAGAGCTCATTCTACGAGGGATGTGTCTTCTTCTGGTGCTTTTTTCAAAGGTTCAGATACTAATTATATCCTTGAGGCAGCTACCTGGTCTTTGATGCATACCCTTATCAAGCATTACAAATTGGATGTCATATCCAGGGCTAGAACTGGTTTTGCTAGGGCCATTCTTCATGGGTTCCAAGAAGGCTCTATTGGCCCTTCCTCCTCCCTGTCTTCTTCCTGAGCTTTTGCACTCTCCATCATGTCAGTAATACTGCATCGGTGAAATGGAAGGCCATAGTACAGTTGTGTAAATGTTACTGTAGCAGTAGATGTCCTTCTCTTCACTGTTGCAGTATTTACCCCCCCCCCCGGTCTTTTGTCCCTCTGGATGTGTACGTTACCCTCTGGTATCCTAGTACTGGCATTCCTCCTGAGGCTCAAAGTTCTGAGGATGATGTGTCTGGATGTCACCTTTTAACCTTTAACCTACACCTTGGGCAAGGAGCATATGTGTGATGTACAACTTTTTCTGTTATGAGCTACCTCCTCTGATTTGGGTTTTTGACTCAGATGTCTCCTTCAGGAGTATCCTCAAGTACTATTTATGGAGGCAGATTTTTTTTAAATCCCTCACTGGGATCTATACTTAATTTGATGTTTTTTAAGTAACTTTGACTTTCATCTTGTTTGAACATATGTTTATATATTTTCTTTATAAAATGCATAATTGGATTATAATTCTCATATGAAACAACTAATTAAAGTCATATAATATATATGTGCATGTGTGTGTGCATAGTTGCCATGCATTTTATCAATGTTACACATTTTTAATGTTCTACATGAAGTTAAATTTAATTGAAAGTATATTTAGTCAACCACTGCTGTAACTGAGGTGGTTTCTGTCAACTGTAGTGGCCCAGTGGAGGATTCACTGTAGATATGGTTGCACAACTATGGAAGTGGTATATTAACTTAGGGCATTTGGGATCAAAACCCCCATTCTAGAGGTGGAAGAAAAACTCCCCAACTTAAAACATGTGCTCTTTGTGTTTTATTTGGATGGTATGTGTTTGGTTGACAATGTGTTGGCGTTTAATAAGCTGGAGATGTGTTTTGGTTGCAAACCATATTATCCACATTCTTAATTTTAGATTGACATGATTGTGCATTTTTTTCATGTCACATAACATGGTAGAGAGTAGGTGTGTGTTTGTGTGAGTGTGCGCAGTATTTAAAGATACATATTATTCTCAATAATCTCCTCAGTCATCCCTCCAAGCATATTTTTTATTATTATTGATTATCACCACTTTGATTATACTGCAGTATCCATAAATAGCATATTTACAGCCAACATACATGCATCTGAACAAAGACGGCGGTGCTGCCTGACACCACTCTGTATATTAGTCTTTATATTGACTATTTTTAATAATGCATGATTTACACTTAATTTCATCACTGTAATTTATGCAAGCTTGAATAATTTGGCTGTATGGAAATGAGTAATTGCTAAGCTATAGAATGAAAAAAAAAAACCTGTTAATTAAATAATAAACACTTTTGTGGCAGTGTAAGTTATAATGCATAAGATGGTTTTCAGGTCTTTGATAGTTATTTTGCAAACAAAATATGGAAAGCCACTAATATTTATTAGCATCTGACAGATAACTCTTTTTATAAAACAAATTGACTGGGAAATGTGACTTTATCCTCTGAAACCTTTTAGTTAATAACCACACTGGCAGTTGCAGTTAATACCTAATAAAGATATTGGTGACAGTGGTCATTAGTTCTGTCACCTACATTGCATGTCTTTCTTAAAATAATTTTAATTTGGTATAGAGTGGAATTTCTCAGATTCAGTGATGGATATAAATATGTGCAATTTGATAGATAAAGGATTTACAGTAGTCTTGTGTGCATACCTTCTAAGACAAGAACTTTATTCTTTTGTAATTCTTGTGTGCATACCTTCTAAGACAAGAGCTTTATTCTTTTGTAATTCTTTTAATATCAGTTCTTAAATAGAAAATGAGTATAATAATATATTTGCAAGTCTATAAAACATTCTTCAGCAATATATTTCATCCTCATAATTAGATGTTAGTGATTTATAAAAAGAATTGTAAAACTTGTATAGGAAATATGAATGCCATCATTTAAGGGCAGTAGTTCCATCTCCTTATCATATAAGATAATATTTTTGTAGGCCATTTTAACTAATTTTTTTATCTGCCAGTGGTTTACCTATCTTTCCTTTATTTGGTCTTACCTTGTTTGTTTTCCCTGGAGAACAATTTCTAGTGCACTTTTTAAAATTAAAATCAACTTCCAAATTAATGAATACATCTTATAGTTGACAGCTAACAAATTATCAGTCATATCTAATTTACTGTTTAGCATTTTGCATTCTTTTGCAATTAATTTCTTTGATGTCTCTAATATGTATCTACACTCACAATTATAACAATTTTAAATATCTCATTGTCTGTCATCAGAGGCATTCATTGAAGCATATTTTATCCCAAAAGTGCATAATAGCATCCTTAATGCCACTTACAAATCCTAGGTCCTTAATTAGTTGTACATCGGTATACTTATTTCTGTAACTTTATTGTACTTGATTATTAGTAGAATTAAAAGCAACTGTCATATGCTTAGAAACTTTAGAATGCACACAGTTCCCAGTATATAAAAATAAACATTTTCTTTAGATAGTGTGAAAATCACTTTAAGGGGAAACATAAATCTCTAATTTATACACATGCACAGTTTATTCTGTGAATGAAAAAGTCTACAGTAAGTCATTAAAAAGGTGCTTTATCAGAGGCACATGCAAGAATATTACCTGCTATAATTCATGCTATCATGGGGATCTCTCCATTGCTAGAAGGAATATTTTATTCTAGTCTTCTGATGGTATAATAATCTGATCATTTAAAACTTCCATATACACTCATTAGAAATTTCCCTGTATTTCACAAAAGGTGCATATGGAACGCCTGGCTTTTAAAGTGATCACGATATTTCAAGGACATCATGAAGATTGTTCCAGGTAACCCATTGTATTGCTATAAAACTTAAACTCTGAGACATTTTTTCATAGTAATATGCATGTGACCCTTCACTAGTGTGCCACTTTTAATAATTATCTTTCCAGTCCATTTATACCTAGCTTTAATATTATCAGTTTGAAGAGCTAACTAAAGTTACTTCAGAAAAAAAGGAAAAAAAATTGATTCTACCATGTTTTGCTTTTGAAGTGTATGTATGTATGTATGTCATAATTATTAAATGATATTATAGCTGTATTTGGATACATTTCAGTCTACTGACAGCACTTACATCAAGTGCTGAAAGATCAATGGAAAAGGAGTGAAACAAATTTTGCTGAACCTTGGAGGTAAGATTTTTAGGGGGCAAGCCTTGTCCCCCTACCCCCATGTGGGGGATGCAACCCATACCCTGTGAACTTATATATACCTAGTATAAAGTACCCCTTATACATTCAACATTTTTGAGTGGCTTCACTTACAGCAAATATTCTGAAATATGTTTCAAACATTTGGTTTTCTGCTATATATACTGTTTATAGCGGTTCATGGATGCCAATCTGTGCACGGTTTTTCAAAAATAGTAGAAGTATGAAGTCTTTAACAAAAAAAAGGTTAATCTGACTCTGCACAGCATTAAGAGAGAGCCATAACTATGATATTTTTGGTACAAAGCATCTTACTAGTGATAGATCAAAAAGTTAAAACAGTGGACTGAAGACACAAAAAGTACCAAGTAAAAATAAAGAATGTCCAAAAAGGCTGAACAGCTGTCTATTCCAATGCAGATAAAAAGTAGTTTTTATCTGCATTGGAATAAAGAGCTGTTCAGCCTTTTTGAAAATTATTTTTATATCACTAATGATGTCTAGGAGATGTGTTGATCTGTGCTGTATTTTTGCACTCATATCCATTTTTATTCATTTGCTTATTCATTTTCCAGTCTCTATTTTATCCTTTTCAAGATCATGAGTGAATGAAAGCCTGTCCTAATAAGCAGTGTGTGCAAGGCAGATAATCCAGATGACAGACTCAGTCACATGCACACTGCACACATATCCTGCTCTGGTTTCTCAGTCAGAATATTGCCTTTGAGCACCTTTGTGATACAGGAGGAAACCAGGTGAACATCCAAACAGAGACAATGTCATTTAGGTTCTGCTGAGAAGGCTCATCAGGCAGAAACCAACAAGAGAGCCAACGAGACACATAACTCTCCTAAACAGTGTGCCACTCAACCAAAGCCTTTAAGGCAAAACAGCACGCTCAAAACACTAGTCATAGGTGACTCGATGGTAAGGCACACTGATGTCCCACTCACTAGGTTGAATAAGGACAAAGTAACAGTTAGCTGCCTATCAGGTGCCAGGATCAGCCACATAATGCAATCACTCAGGTCCCTCAACAACAGGAACAAATATAACTCTGTCATTGTACATGTGGGTGTGAACGACCTGAGGCTTACCTCCCTGGACTACATGAAAAGAGACATGGAGGAGCTCTCAGATTATGTAGCCCAGGCGGGTATGACCCACGCCCTGAGCAGCATCCTACCATCACTAAGAATGATACCACAGTACAAGCAGAAAATGATTGGTTTCAACAATTGGCTAAGTTTCTGGTGTCATTCCAGGGGGATCCAGTATCTGTCTGCCTGGAATGACATGAATGACAGACCTCCATGCTTTGCCAGAGATGGCCTGCATCTGTCACCCATGGGCTTCTGGATACTAGCCAAGGCTCTTTCCACCCCTATAGTGCCTTTTTTAGGTGGTGTTCCAATGACCAAACTACCACAGTAACAGCTACAAACAAATGCAATCTGAGGCTCGTGTTGCTCAATGCTAGAAGTCTAAATCTCAAAATGCACTCACTCGAAGCACTCCTTAAAATGGAGAACATCGACATTTGTGCTGTAACAGAGACCTGGTTCAAGGCAGCAGAAAGCACCCCTGCACTACCAGGCTATAACTCATTCAACACCTTTTGGCCCCAGAACTTGGACCAAAGATCCAAAGGTGGTTGTGTTGCCATATTCATAAAGGATGTGCACACCTCCAGACTGGTAGCCCAACATAATGCATCAGAGATACTTCAGGTGCAGCTAACATTGGATAAGACAGCAATTCAGGTCATAACCTGCTATATGTCCCCGACCATGTCCCAAGACTCACACTCCACATTTCTAAGCAACCAGGAGAATATTAGGGTCCAACCTAACACTCTCATACTGGGCAACTTCAACTACCCCACCATTAACTGGGAAAGCTACTCATGTACCAATGCACTTGCCCAAAGTTTCCTGCAATTCATTAATTCCAGTGCCCTGGACCAGCATTCTTACCCCGCACTAGAGGTATCAACATCCAACCCGTTGCTCTACACCGATAGTCAATTCCTCCCTGGTTAGATCCAACCACAAATGAATCACCTTGGAAATCCACCCCCCCCCCCGCAAAGGTAACCACCATGAAAAACTTCTCCAAAGCTAACTTTGGTCTCCTAAAAACAGAGGTGGCTAACTTCACGGCACCCATGCAAACGGAGAATAGTTGCATGACCACCGAATCATACACCAGTGCATTGTACGAACACGTACACAAATGCATGGATCTTACCATACCCAATAGAACCAAGGCACTCTCCTCCAAAAAAAGAAAGCCAATCTGGTGGTCCTCTGCCATAAACAAGCTCTACAACAGAAGGAGAAAACTGATTCGGAATAAGGTGAAGTCCCAAGACTGGAAAAACTCCCTATTCAGCCTCAGCAAAAAGTTGAGATTTCTCATCAACTCCTCTAAAGCTAGCTATGAAAACAGAATTGCAGCAGATAGTAAAGACAACCACAAGGGTTTCTATAGTTATGTAAAGAATCTCCAAGGCAATACCCAGATTTGCTCTGAGCTACTGCACAATGGTACCACCTATACCGAGCCAACAGATATTGCCAATATACTGGCCGACAGATTCAGTGTCAACTTTACCCCTCTCTCTTCCCCCAAAGGAACAATCACATTACCAGTAGATTACCAGTCACCCAGTATTACTGCTGCACAGGTTAAAACAGCACTGTCCAAGGCCAAGAATACAGCTTCTATGGGACTAGCAATATCCCTGGCTGTGTTCTGCATGAACTACAGAGTGAACTAGCACCTCACCTGTGTACCTTGTTCAATCACAGCCTCACCTCAGGCTTTGTCCCTACTAAATGGTGCACTGCTACAGTCATCCCTCTCCACAAAGCAGGAGTAACTACAGACCCTGGGAACTATCGCCCCATTAGCCTGATGAGTCTGATATGCAAAGCTATGGAATGCATCATCATGGACCTAATAAACAAGAATATAGGGAATCTCCTAACTCTGGATCTCACACAGTTTGGTTTTGTGAAGGGTAGATCATGCCTTCTCAACCTGGTTGACTTCTTTGAATCAGTCACCAGAGCTGTGGATGAAGGCAAGGTGGTTCATACAGCCTACCTTGATCTGGCCAAGGCCTTTGATACCATTCCCCACTCAAGAATCATAGAAAAACTCACTAAGCTAGGTATCAACCCCTATATCACTAGGTGGGTTGCAAACTGGCTCACAGATAGAACCCAGAGTGTGAAAGTAGCTGACTCCAAGTCAGACTGCTGACCAGTCATGACCGGAGTTCCACAGGGTTTGTTCTTGGGTCCTCTCCTGTTTGGTATCTACTTCTCTGAAGTCCAGGGCAACACGAAGGGACTCTGACTGACAAAGTTTGCAGATGATTGCAAGTTGGCAGCTATTATTAACTCCCCAAATGATGTTGACATCCTACAGAAAGGCCTCACTCAGATCAACAACTCATGTCAGAACCACGGCCTTAAGCTCAATGCCAAAAAAATGTGTTGTCATCCCCTTTGGGAAAAACCCAATTCCCACGAATTACTACATAGATCTGGGAACACAGGTTGACAGCAACCTCTCTTTTGACCACCACATTGCCACTGTGGTCAGAGAGTCCTTCTATATGGCACATCTCATTACTAAGGGTTTTGCATCTAGGAAGAAAGAGGTCATTGTCTCCTTCTACTCTTCCCTCATCAGACCAATCATTGAATACAATGCCCCATTTGGCATGTACCTCACTAGACATCTGCAACAATTGAAGAGGTCACAAAGTACCTTACAAAGAGGATTTATTTATTTATTTATTTATATTTGTTGACCGGGAGTGTCCGACTGGATGTAGGTCCATTTTCAGCAGAGGCCCGGGGAGAAAAGCTCCACAGTTAAAATAAACAGACAGTAGTTACATTGGATCATAGGATCCTAGGCCTTAAACACTTGTCCTATAAGGGCAGCCTCAAAAACTATTCTCTGTCTCATATCACCTACTTACAGACAATCTCTGCTTGACTTACAAAGCCATGTCTGACACAGCTCTGGTAGAAATGCTACATCTAAAGAAATCCCAATCCCTCCACACCACATGCTCCAGAGGCCTCAACATCATTAGCACAATCAACAGAACATGCTGGAGGGACAGGTTCATAATCCAGACACTGCCCATGCTATGGAATAGACTTCCCACACATGTCAAAAAGAGAACCTCACTGGCCCTATTCAAGAGAATTCTCGATGAGTGGATGGGAAATAGAAAATTCATCCCAGGGATCCCTCCAGTGGCTCTAGTTGACAGATGCACTGGTAACTAAGGTCGGGTGGCACGATGCCAAGGTAATCCTATGGGCTAGGTTTGTAAAGGCTCCAGGGCCATTAGCCTAGTACACACCTTTGAACACACCTAGGAATTTATGGTGTCTATATTAAAAGATTGAAGCTTTAGTTAATCGAATAACTAATGCTCGATCTTGTAATATCGAAACCGTAAAAGGCTGAATGTCCGATTCAATCCAGGGAAGTGCTTCCCTTGGCTGTTTTGTGGATTATGACATTTTGTCCAATTCTGAGTGATCTCGTAGCTGATATATTTAGTTAGGGGGGTGGGGGACACACCCCCACATTGGAGGGTGTGGGGGTAAAGCCCCCCACTTGATTTCGGGTCTAAAGGTTTTTTTTGAAGCTGCCAAGGGAAGTGTTTCCCTGGGTTGAAACAGCCATTTGACATTTTCTGGTTTTGATATTACAAGCTTGAGCTTTAGTTATTCGATTAACTAAAGCTTCAATGTTGCAATATAGACAAATTTTTTGAAACAAAAATCTGTGGTATATAGGAAGGAAGCACCAAATAAAGCCTAGATGACCTGAGTTTGATTAGTTAGCTAGACATCGGGGTCCTGGATGGGTGAGGATAAAATGAGCCACAGATGCAGACTTACCCATCCTGGGGTGAGTGAGGCAGGTAACTATCGCTATGCTGATACCCAGGTGAGAATGAGTGTATTACCAGTAAAGGGTCAGTGCACCAGCATCAGAAAGGTTGTGATCGGGCATGGATGCTAAGCAGCATATGCAGTACTCAGAGCCAGGTATGCATGACAGTGAGATGTACAGAGGCCACAGACATTGATACTTTATACAATGCCTGATACAGTTTCTAAATTTAAGGACAATTAAAAAAAAAAGGAAGCAGCTTTCTACAGTTAGAATCCCACTTAAAGTGCATCAGCTCTGACTGCAAATGCATTATTGGGATACATTTCTGAATGCCAGTACTATAGTACTATCCTATCAGTAACTGCTGATTGCATCCCTTACAGCTTTCACCCAAGGCAGCCTCCCCATTCACTTGCCCTAGATTCACATCTGATAGAGGCCTATGCCGAATGAACTGTAGGTTGCAACCCTCATATCTGACAGCTAGTTCAGAGGATTAAGACACTGAGTTGTCAAGGAAGTGTTTACTATATCCAAGACTACAGGGTTTAATTCCTTCCACTTCTTTTTGACTACACTATTACCGACCAAATCAGTTAAACTGGCAGTGATCCCATCTGGTGGGGTTACCCAATGAACAAATGCATAAAATAAGTAAAAATACTTGCAACTGGAGTAGATATTGGGGTTTGAGAATAAAGCACTCTGATGGGTGTCTCAATGATGACCTTCTATGATTTGCCCTCATCATTGAGGGGAATGAATGTCTGTTTATCTGGTTATCTGCATGTAGAATAAGTTGGCCAGTCAATCACAGCAAGATAACAACTGGCATAATGTGGTGATAAAACAGCATATATAAATGGAGAGCATGCACTGTGAAGCTCCAATCCCATCTACTGTATCACGCTGTGCTTAAACCCACATTAATTAAACCTAACTTTTTGTCAATAATCAAACAGCTTGAGAGCTTCCAGTTCTGTGCTAGATATCTCAACATAATTTTAGAGATTTTACTTGATTATATGACAGTAAAGGATTTAAACTATTTACTTCATTATCTACTCTGGTTATTATAAGGGCTAGGTAACACAGTCACAGCACCTCCTGTGTGATCTTTGAGGTTAACATGCTCCAGACATTGATATCTCAATGATAACTAAAAATACTAGCCTAAAGCAAGATCTGATGTAGAGAGGTTGTGAGCAAGAATTTCTGTAATATTTTCAAACTACATAGCTCCAACAATCAGACACACGATACAGATCCCCAGCTCATTTTTGTAAAGTACCTCCAAATGCCTAAGGTATAACAGCATAGATTCACTCTATGCAGATTCTAACCACTGCCAATGAGACATTTATATACAGATTCTAATCATTGTCCATGTGGCATTTCTATCCAGATTCTAACCATTTTCATGGAGAATTTCCATCTGACAATCCAAATACAGATGGGGAGCTGAACTGGCGTGGCACAGAGACCAGTGGTTTCTCTTTTGGCTGGATGGTACAATATCTGTCTTGGACATATAACTACAGGATGCAGAATATCAAAGTGAATGTTTTTTAGGTTCAAATGAGCATTCATTTATTTGACCTGTTGCAGAGCTATGAGGGACAGAATATGTCAAATTTCTTAAAATATAGATCCCCACTTGACTCTTGGGTACATTGAACACACAAAGGGTACAAATCCTGTTCACCACTAAACTATGTTTTGGAACCAAGGCATGCCTGCAACAGTTTGCTAATTCTCATATACTGAAAGGAAACTCATTTAGGGGAGAGTGGTTTCTCTTTTGGCTGGATGGTACAATATTTGGCTTGGACATATAACTACAGGATGCAGAATATCAAAGTGAATGTTTTTTAGGTTCAAATGAGCATTCATTTATTTGACCTGTTGCAGAGCTATGAGGGACAGAATATGTCAAATTTCTTAAACTATAGATCCCCACTTGACTATTGGGTACATTGAACACACAGAGGGTACAAATCCTATTCACCACTAAACTATGTTTTGGAACCAAGACATGCCTGCAACAGTTTGCTAATTCTCATATACTGAAAGGAAACTCATTTAGGAGAGACTGGGCATTCCCAAATATTCAGCATATTGGTTGTCAAATGAGGTAACAGTTGTCCTCACCAGACTCTTACAAATAAAGTTAGTTGGCCTTTATTTCATCTATTGTATGCCAATAAAAGTTAAAACTTCAATAATTTATCCATCTTGTCATAAGGTTACAGTGACAGAATGTATTTATGGAGAATAAAGGACCACCCTTGAGAGAGAGAGAGAGAGAGAGAGTCCAGAACAGCAAACACCATAGTTATATGTGCATACTGAGTTGTCCCTTGTTTCCTATCTTTATATAACCAACATTCCCATCTCTTCCATATATTAACACATTTTCCCCATACAGTCCTACAGTTTTCTACATCCATGCCATCCTTGTTATCTTCTCCAGTACTCCATCCCTTCATGCAGAAATCTTACTGACTCCCTCCACTACTTATTTCTTGCACCATGAGAGGACTTTCCATTCTCTGTCTTATTAATTATTATTATTATTATTTGCAATCTACCACTATTTTTCCTACCCCACTTTCTATCTCATTTTAAAATCATGATAACTTTGGATGTTTCATGAACCTTGATTTACATGTGCCCTGGTCATGTTGAATATTTCCCTATCCTCAAAGGACCACTCTGCTCACCTATAACCTTAATTGCCTGCTTCCTGCTCCATTCCCTTACCCAGCAGCTAATCTGCATGAATTTCTCTTTCCTCATGCTGCTGACCCACAGAAAGGGTAGTACACCTGAGAGTGTCACAGTATTCCCCAGGCCTCTTCACACTGCTTCTACCAAATTTCTGCTCTCCGTGTCGTATTATGTAGTTCCACAAATCAGGTAATATATCCTCATATAGACTGATACACATAAGTGTGTCTTTCCTTTTTTTACTGCATTTCCTTCAAAATGTACCTCATTTTGAGTCTTAAAAGTTCATGTTGACTCTGTCACACATTCAGTGTTAGGAATTTTTTTTAAGTGAAATCCATTGTAAATAGAAATTAATCATATTAATTCATTGAAAGATCTTCTTTATAAGTAAAACCAGCTTATTTTAATCATCCTATGACTTTCCTAGTTGAAGTTGTTAGTAAGCCATTAGTATGTGTTCCACATTTTGCCCATTTGTTCCACATTATGAGGGCTAGTGTTCCTCATTTTAGACTTTGAAGGTTGAGAGCTATGCCTTCAAGGTTCATCATGCTGAAGATTAGGCCAGGACTGTATGAGGAAATGTATTAATATACGGAAGAGATGGGAAGGTAGGGTATATAAAGATAGGACCAAGGGACACCTCATTATGCACAAGCTCTTCCATTGCATCCCCAACTGATTAGGTTAGTACTCTAGACACCGAGTACCAAAATCTTTGCTGCTTCCTCTAATCTAGACTTACCTGCCCACTGCTCCTTAATCACCTATGCTTCTCCTAGTCTTGACTGCTTGGTCCCTTTGATGCTCTTGTCTTCTAGCTACGTCACTTTCACTTTATGTCCACATCTACACTATACTGTCCCTTACCTGGCTACATCTGACACAGTCGTGTCTACCTATCTCATACATTTTGTGTGCTTTTATCCCCATTTTGATTCTAGTTCTTAAAAAGTTTTTTCTGTTTCCAGCACATTCCACCATATGTTCCATACTCTCTTTCTATCTGCTGCCTGTTTCACTGCTTCCCTCTAGTGTCATCCTGTCTCTTTCTTTACATATACATACTCTTCCGATAACATCCCACCCTTTCAGACTTGGACTGTAAATTGCTCTTCTTTGCCATTTCATACCTGACTAAACAAGCTGACATTCTCTCCAGCTTTTTTTTTTTTTTTCCTGTACAGCTTACCTGTTTTCCTGCATACCATGTATATATTCATCAACTCCAACACTTCTTGATCTAACCCTCTCTACTCTGTACCTCAGGGAAATGAAAACCCTCTCTCCCTTCCCCTTCATCTGACCAGCACTAGTCCTTCCTCTTACATCATTCTTCTTTTCTGGGGTTAATTTCCTCTTGTCCTTTCGATATGCACATGCTTCCTCTGTCACAGCCTACCTTTCAGTCCTCCTCCTGTGTGCTGTCCTAGCAAAAAACACCAATGTATCAGTGGTCAGAACATGTATGTTTTACACTACTTCTTTGTATAGCAGATCTAATTGTATTCTACTTCACAAAAGTTTGCAATCGCAAGTTCAAGTTTGCAATATTTTACCTCATGCATAAATTGTAGGTATTTTAAGTGCCCTCTGTCTATAATTTGCTATTGCTTATAAAAATCATAGTTTTTCATTCTCAGTAATCTTACAGCAGGCAGGCAGAAGGTTTAAAGAGTTCTTTTATTTTTATTCAAAACTCTGCAAGATATAATCCACAACTTGAATGAAAAGATACAGTATATAATAACTGGAAACTTCCTGCCCAGAAATTCCTTGTATATCGAGTATGACTACATCAGGCATTAAAGGGAGATTTTATGGAGTACTGTTTTATTTATTATTATTATTATTATTATTATTATTATTATTATTATTATTATTATTATTATTTTATTATTTTATTTACTATTTGTTTGATTGTAGATGGTTTCCAAGAATTTAAATATCCACATTAAAGTAATATGAAGATAAGAATAAGGCTACTTTTCTTTTTATTAAATATGTAGAATGTAGACACAGAATGAATGGGTACTCTTAATGGAAAATTGATTTGCAGTCATAGTTTCAACATTAATGAGGAATTAGCATCATATTTAAATTTTCCAATGAGCTGTTAATTATGTGTGGTAGTTTACTTTATGTGGACAGGGGTAAGCATTCATTGTGTCTTCACACTGGGACTTGCCACAGGCTGACGATAGCATGCATCCATCAAACAGTATGATATTGTGCATGTACAAATAGAGGCCAACAGTCATCAGATAAGACGGAAATATAACAAGACTGTCTGCCATGAAAATAGCTTTTCCTAGAATCTGCAGGCTCCTTAGTATGAATTATTAATTTTTATTACTAGACAGTCATCTCTGCAGTAGTAATTTATATGCTCTTTAAATGTATTTCTATACTACTGTCTCTCTACATATTATTTATACTGTTTTTCTCCACAGATGTTAACAAAACATCCACATCTAATGAATTTCTCTGTTTCAGACAATGACTGTCATGGGAATATAGAACAAGCATCTCCTTTCCTAATGCTCACAACTTTAAAAGACACATTTTTTCTGCCACTCTGATGTGAGTTTTCACTTATTGTGCATACCAGATTTCCTGTCCATTCAATGCATGTTGTTTTGCAAAGCACACACATTTGTGGAGTGTGGAAACAAAGCAAAATGCATCATTACCTACATCCCTAACATTTCTCTTAAGTGCAAATTAGCTTAGATTTGCTTGACTACAGAGAGATTTGTACTAGAATACACATGAATTGTACGCAGGGAGCAGTGCTAATTCTGTATCTACTACCTGTAAAAAGAATAGGGGCATTGCAACTTTTTGAACCAGATCAGGCTCTGCCCATGTAAATGGGGACTATGCAAACCTTTGCTTTATCATGGTCTGTTCTGTCACTACACCCACTAGAAGGAACATGAATGCCAGATGCATGCCTGTGCAGTGCAAGTGATGGGTAATTAAATCTGATTCAGATATCAGACACTGGTTAAACTGCTGAACTCAGCCCATAGTCTCCCAAATTATGTTGTTTACAAAGAGCTCCATAATTCCAACTACAAGGACTGCTTTTATCAACAAGTAAAGAAAGTAAAGGAAAGATGAAATCTCTCTGTCTGGTGTCTGTTAAGATTGTTGGCCTATTGCTGGATTTCATTACCAGTTGCCAGCTGACAAATCACCCACAACACTTCTGAAGCTGTCGTGATGTGGCACCAATAACTTGTAAATTCTGAAGCTACTTTTAGGACTTAGCTGTGAGACTCACAATTCTAATAGAGTTTAAGTATGTGGGCATGCACACATATAACTGCAGTTACATTAATTGCAGTTAACAGGTAATTGTTCATCATTGGCCAACTGTCTTGATATGAGGAAGAATATTTCAATGGATACCACTTTTGCCACACTATGGGTGGTTTTGCTGTGGGAGATATGACTAGGTGGTAACTCTGAATGTAGCTGGAATTGGATCATTGGGTGTATTTGTTTTACAGTCACTCACTGTGCAAGCATATGCTCACAAGACAGGGATCCCCAAAACGTTAGGGACGAGTTTCGTTTTTGTTTTCTTCATAGTAAGATTCATAGTTTGAATAAGAAGTAAGAATGAAGTAGCATACATTATCATCAAGAAGGTGATGAAGTTATTATTTTGTTTGCATGGTTTAGTGGCCACACTGCAGAGACACCATTGGAAATGGCACCCTGTTACACAGAATACTCACATGCATGAGCTTATCCTACCCTAATCCATCTTTTTTATATTTTTCTTACTGGTATTTATGGCACCAGTGTCTGCATCTATTTGTTTAAATGATTCATGGGTGTAAATGCATTGCATCAATGCAGAGCATTGTCCACATCTTACTAAATTTAACTACAAGTTAGGTAATAGTTGCTAAGGGTCTTCAAACTAACCATCTTTTTTTCCACAGTCTACAGTGTTCACCAGATCAATATAACTATTACTCTAACGTGTACTTCCACTGATGACACACAGCTTATTTAATAAAATGTGTGAGAAAACATAAATGCCTGTCTCATGCAATATGCATTACATATACATTATTGTATTATATCATATTCCATAATAAGATGTTCTCTTTATTAGTTTTCATCAGTTTGTTAAATAAGTAAAAGTGCACAACATTTTTGTCCCTTTGCAAAGGGAACCATGTAGTAATATCTGGCTAAGTAACTTGCTCAGAAATGCTTACAACTGAAAGCAGATAGACAAGCAAACATGTGACAATGGCAATCATTTTTCCTAGTCTATAAAGGAAGGGTGTTTTATGGTAGCTGTGGAGACACCATTGAATGCAGTGTGAAACAGTGTAATGCAGTGCCATACTGATATTACACTTTTGTATCAATTATACAGCACTTTAAGTGCTAATTAAACAGGACAGAGCAATCTGTAGTGTTCCCTTATATAACATCATTAGTCCTGTCCCAAACTATTTTTTTTTTACTTTTATGCTATAATGGTTATACATCTGTAGAATCATTGTCTAAAAATGCATATTATGATAATTTCTTTATTTCTACATTTGTACACACTCATCATGCTAGTACGTCTGTTTAACTAGCAAAGGACTAATACAGTACTCTGATTTTTTTTGGGGGGGGTAAGCAAAACGAGTTATTTGCAATTTTTTTTTTTTTAATACGGAAGGTAAATTTATGTACAGAGGTTACGCCTTAGTATGAAAAAAATATTACACAGTGTGCCATGCAATAAGTCTTACAGTATAGTTGTACATTATATGAGATGTAACAGTATAAATCATGCTGTGAGACAAGTTTCTATCCTAGTGGACAGTTTTAAGAATAAAAAGGTTTCAAAAATTAAATGGCTTTTAATTTGAAGCACTGATTTGGTGATTGTTAACATCACTAAACTTTATTGACGGAGGTAATAAAGAAATGTTTTTTTATAAAGGAACCTTTTTAACTAAAGCACTTGTTTCAGTATTGGAACAGCATTTACCTAATGATATTTCTGTGACACAATAATATCATAAAGTCTGTCCATTTTCACAGCTGAGAATATCCAGGAGGCCAAATAAAATACTACTAACCTTATTCTGGTACTTGTTTTTCCTTTTTCATGTAATTTGTTCCATTTCTCTTTATCAGTTATACTTCTTATTGATTCTAATCCTTCATCCAGTTACATTGGTTCATTAATAACCAGTTTCTTTCAGACCTCCCCTTTGTGTACATCGGCTACCTTTGACTACACCCTCATGTCTTTGGCCACATCTATGCCACTATAACATCTTTACCTTAAACCCTCCGAGGATAACTCCCTTACTACTTTACTTTACTCATATAATATAACATATTACCAAATTCTCAGTTAGAGCGTCTTCTGTGTGGAGACATGTGTGAATGGGTGTACCTTCATTGAAGGTTGTGCATCAGAGCTGGCAACTCAGCACGTAAAAATCTACTGCCAATCATTAGCGGACCGGATTTCTGCTGTGGCGACCCCTAACCGAAAAGCCAAAAGACACAACAACAACCAAATAATATTTAATATGTACATCTCAGTATTAATAACATGACACACTAATTCACATCTGGCAAACACCAGTAAAAAAATAACTAGTGGACTTCACTTAACTGTTGAACCATAACCTTGTTAAAAATATCTCCCATCAAATCACAGACATGGCAAACCCCAGAAAGATGCACAGTGAAAACTTGAATGATTCAAAGAGAAAAAAAGATTCTTACACACTTCTGTTTTGCACCCATAGACCCTGGACATTCTGAGAAAATCTGGATAGTTGAGAGGTATGTTAATTTATGAAGATTTTTTTCTCTGCATTTCAGATCCCTTGTAAATGCTTCCATGACTAATTTTGGATTACTCATGTTTCAACGCCTTTTTTGCTTGTTTTTTTAATATGTCCAGTCTTATGAAGACATGATTTAGCTTGATCTGCAAAATGCATAGCAAGAGTACTCAAACTGTGATTCACAAGGAGTGATTTGACTTTTGATCATGCAAGTCACTTTTCATGTTTTCACACATAAATTCTCAGTGCTGCAGTTTAAAGTCATAGCTTATACATGCTCAGTGTGTATTTATAATCAGATTTATGTTTCTAGTATGCCTCAGAACAGATGAAAAGACTTCAACTTCTAGATAGCTGTATACTCACGACATACCAACATAGTATTACTTTGTTACATTTCATGCATCAATTGCTGCAGAGTTTTTTTTATTTTATTTATTTAATATTTGTTGACCGGGAATGTCCGACTAGGTTCCACAGAGCCTGTTTTCAGCGGAGGCCCGGGGAGAAATGCTCCAGATGCATGTCTTTGGAATGTGGGAGGAAACCGGAGTACCCGGAGGAAACCCACGCAAACACAGGGAGAATATGCAAACTCCACACAGAATGGCAACAATATGAGTTACTATATGAGTTACTATATGAGTCTTGTCATGACCCTGTGAACAGCCTCTCCCACCCACAGAGTTCCCTAGGTAGGTAGAGAATTGAAGTAGATTGTCATGCCTTTCTCCATATCTCACACACACAGACAGCTTAGTCTTGCCACTTTACCTACTGTATGACTTTGGGATATGGACAGAAAATGGAGTACCTAGAGAAATGCCATGTGAACACAGGGAAGATGGGCAGACCCCACACAGAAGAAAACGAACCAGAAAACTAGCTATACTTAGCATACTGAAAATAGCAACATAAGTATTAGGTTAAAAGTTTAAACAGGAAGCTGTGAATTTGTTATGTAGCTCATATGTGAAACATTACCTTAGATATATAATTTTAACATATCAACTGTGTAGTCTTCAGATAATACTTTCCAGCTTCATAATGTTCAGTGTGTATTTAATCTCACCTATTGTAATATTTGTATTTACTGTCTCTGTGTATTCCAGGTCCGGGATCATGTTTGAAGTGAAGTATTTACATGCCTGATATACCTAGTCCTGCCCAGCCCAGTGAACAAAAGCTAACCAGTAAGTAAGTACTTTGTTCTATGATTTTCTGTCTCTCTTTCTACCTTACTGTTTTAAGCAGGTCACAAAACTAGACAGTGCTCCTTGGTCACATCTGAAAAGGGGCACTTATTCTGAGTCGTCTCAGCTGCTTAACAAATGAATCATAAAAAATAAGACTGAATGAATGTGTACCTACTCATCAAGTTTATTCTCTGCATGGATGATATACCACATCATATAATGGAAATGTCTTGAAAAGTCAGAAAAGCATCAATAGTGTTTTATTTAAATATAACATTTCTGGGTATCTGCTACATTTAAGAACTTTGTGGCACTGATGGAGGCCTGTCTTCATAAATTTTTCAGGATATGGTGGATGGCCGGTGGTGTGGCGGTTAGCATTGTTGCCTCACAACAAGGGGTTCTCCAGTTCGTTTCTCGGCTGGGGTGTCTTCTGTGTTGAGTCTGCATGTCCTCCCTGCGGTCACATGGGTTTCCTCCAGATACTCTGGTTTCCTCTTACATTCCAAAGACATGCAGTAGATGGATTGGACATTCTAAATTGGCCATAGGTGAGTGTGTTTGTGCGAGTGTGTGGTGTGATTGAGCTACCGCAACAGGACTAGCCACCCGGCAGTGTAAATCTTGGCTCAAGATGATTGTCAATGTTGAAGTGACACCCCAACCCCATGTGCAAAATGGGAAAAAGGGGTTGAAGATGGATGGATGGATTGCAATGTCTGCATGTGTATATACTCTTCTTTGACACTATACACAGATACATGTGACCATATCAGATTTGCTAGTCTATACTATCTATAGCGAGAAAGGTTATAACTCAGAACTGGAAGAACAAAATCTACACCCTCCTTCAATGAATTTATAAATATTGAAACTGAAGTCTCGCACTTGGAAATCATTACAATTAAGACAAGAACAGCCAAGGTTATCTTTTGCTACAATCCATGGACAAAACTTAGAGATCTACTTAACAAGCAAAAATAACTGCATTTTAGATTTAATGTGATGTATAATAACTTCAATGACTTGATGGTTAATGAACACTCCTGTAAATAGTTGTTTTTTTCTTGTGTGTGAGATTTAGTTGAATTTCTTTTTATTTATTATGTTCACAAATCCCTGACTGTAAATATTGCAAATATTGTTGGGATTGTTTTACAAATTGAAAATCCAATAAAAACTTAAAAAAAAATCCTTCCTAGTGCAGGTAGCAAGGCAGCCAAGGCTGCAGAGATGCTGTCCTACAATGTGCCTTGATCTGTCACTGGTTCTTGGTATATGGTCATCCTTGATATGCTGTGACTGAGTTGTTATTATTAGATCAAGATATGGCAAGGATGCAGTCCAGCTAATTTATGATTATGGTTTCTGGCAATAGCACTCCAACTGGCACAGCATCTCTTGGCTTTGAATAGGTAGATCTTTCCTCAACAATAATTGCCATTTTAGCATGTACCATTGGCATAGAGGGATAAACTTTTGATTAGGGATAAGGCAATCCAAGTTCACTTAGTATCTTGGGCACTTCATAGCTCAGGTAAATAGGATGGGCAATACCCATCCTGGGATGAAACGGGTACTCCTGTCTAAGAGCACATGTATGCGGTCTGATTTCTGTGATGGAGGCTGGGGAAACCCTCACTTGGTACCCCTTTTGGGTTAGCTGAAACACCCTGCTTATATCTGTCCCATGTGACATGTGGTTCAACACTGATATTTATCACATGTTTCAGCCACTAACTGTTCCTAGGTAGGCCGAAGAAGGGAGGGGCTTAATAAAGATAAGAAAATTACCCCTTATGGCTACCCTAATGATGGTCTCTGTCAGACCCTTGCTCATTCTTGAAGAGGGAATGAATGGGCCAGTTAACCACAAGAGTGCTGATGATCAGCAGGCAGTAGTAACAAAAAGGTGAAAGAAAATCCCCATTATGACAGTATACTTTTCTTTAAGTAACTGTACCACTCATATTTATATATTCCTTCAATCACAAGGTTGTCACTTTGTTGCATTTCTGAAGCACATTTAGCATTCCATTCTCTGTATTTGTCTGGCATATTACATTAATAGCATATATTTTTGTAGTTTTCTGAGCATTGTGCAGTGTAATCACAAACTGGTGACACCTTTTCCAGCACAGCATGTGGTGTCTT
Source organism: Protopterus annectens (assembly GCF_019279795.1). Lineage (NCBI taxonomy): Eukaryota > Metazoa > Chordata > Ceratodontiformes > Protopteridae > Protopterus > Protopterus annectens. The sequence goes on from NC_056739.1 coordinate 358,931,460, forward strand.
GTGCATGGTAAACTGTTTATGAATCCAGCTTTTAAAGTAGCCATGCAGTTGGACTTAGCCCAAAGCTAAAAAGCATTCACCCTTTAGGTTCTCATTAGAGATAGTCCCTACATTTTCACCCATGAAAGACCTATGGTTAAATGTTCAGGCTTCCTGCTGCATTCTCATGAATATAGGTGATTCCTTCTTTTCAAAGTGAGAATAGCTTCAAAGGCACAGACAGAGTGACACAATACAAGTATGTTATATCCATGTTGGTTACTGAGATGTTATATGTCATCATTTCCAATTGATCACATCACAGTCCCTAGCTGTGGCATGTCCAGAGTAAGGCCATGGTTACTAATGATAGCGTCTGAAAGACTACCCTAAATGAGAAAAGGTGAAGAGGGCAGAGTAGAGAGAAACCATCTTGTAATCCTTAAGTCATCTTAATGTATAGCATCTTAGTCTGAGTTGGAGCTAAAGTGACTAGAACTGTGTAATACAATGCATTTGACACTTACTTCAGCGACACTAAACCCTCAAGACAAATGATAATTTCTCTTGATTAAATTGTTTTGCAGACAGTGTTTCATTTGTTTATCTTGGGGTTATACTGATTTTAAGTTTGAAGGTTTTTATTTGAATTTAACATAGCACCATGTTTAAGACAATGGGAGGGCCAACAACTGAAAAAAAGAATAGTTTCTAACAACCCTCATTTTGTTTACGCCGCAACTTTGATCTGATCACTCTAACTTCAGCTTAAACACGATACATATAATGTCATTGAGTCTGATTACAAGGATTCATTTGCTGATATGGTTCTACCTTTCCTTTGCTCCTTTCATTAGCCTTTAGTGCAGGTGATGCTCTAGACAAGTAACGTTGTAGTTTTAAATGGAAATCTGATATCTTAAAACTTAAATTATGAGGACTCTCATTTGGCATATACAGACTTTTTTGTCTTACTACATGCTGTGTGCAGGCAATCTGAACCTAATTCCTTTACACAGACACACACACACACACACACACACACACACACACACACACACACACACACACACACACACACACACACACACACACACACACACACACACACACAAACGCATTCAAAATGTGTAAATAATAGAATGACTGTTGTTGTTGGTCTTTTCAGCTTTTCCCGGTTAGGGTCACCACAGCGGAACTCCGGTCTGCTAATGATTGGCAGTAGATTTTTTTATGGTGCCGAGTTGCCAGCCCGACACCCAGCCTTCAACGAAGGCATGCCCATTCACGCATGTCTTTCAGAGGCCACTCGACCACGGGGAGGACATGCAGACTCCACACAGAAGGCACTCCAGCCGAGAATCGAACAGGAGAGCCTCTTGCTGTGAGGCCACAATGCTACTGCTGTACCACCGCGGCTTCCAAATAGTAGAATGACTGTAAATCATTGCAGTTTTTCCTTAAAAATCATTGTAAAACATTAGTGGAATGACTACCTTACTGTTGCTAAAATAAAAGAATTATTTTCATAAGTAAAGCTGTAGATCTGTGGATGACTATTTTAAGATTTTACAGTCAAATAGTAGAATGACTGTAACATCTTAAATTAGTTATCCACAGATCTATAGCTTTACTTATGAAAATAATTATTTTATTTTAGCCACAGTAAGGTACCAGTTATTCCACTAATATTTTACAATGATTTTTAAGGAAAAACTGCAATGATTTTGGCTTTTCTTATAAATTTATTACCCACTATTCAGTAATGCATAAACTGTACTGTTCAAAATCTTTCCTGAGATATACCTCCAAGAATCACAAAAATGTTAGACATACTTGTAAAATTAGTTGCTTGAAATATGAGGAGAGGCTATAACTCTCTTAAGAGAGATGAAATTATCATTTTTGTTTAATCCTAGAAAACATGTGACATCTCCTTGAAATTCATAACTTAAAGATGTCAGTTTGTTTTATGCATGAACATTCTTGTAACACCACAAGCATTTTCCAAAGCTGTAACCTGAAACATTGAGACAGTTGTTTTATAGTGAAAGCAATGGTTAATGGTATACAAAATAACTGGTAGATCTTTGTGTTGCATTTGTTAGCAAGCCCTTGAGTGTTTTTATCAGGTGCTGACAACATGGCATACAGAAATGCTTCTGACATGACTGCATTGAGGGACAGGAATGTATTAATTTGTAATTTTACTAGCTGAAGCTTCTTTATTACTCCTAGGCAGCATTCATTGATTTCTGTGTATAAATCATGCTGTGAGTTTGAGCTGACAAGACTTATAGAACATAGCTTATCCAGAGAGCATAGATTTCATCATATATTTAATTCTAACAGCTGTTCCTCATGTAGCATAAAAGATTATATTGTAATATTTAATTCCCATTTGGCTAGTTGAATGTACACTGGATTTGGTAATGGAGAAACAAGTAGGCAGGTGAAGGTTTCATCTGGCATGGACTTAGAGAAACATTTTTCACCTGAGGATAATCAGGGAACGTAATTGCCATCTATCAGGAGGTACTACCTCAGCAAAGTAGATATAAAAGCAATATTAAAGGCTTTAATCATCGTAGATGACAGAAATAAAACTCCAGATGTCCTTTGGGATGTTTTCAAAACATGCATAATATGGAATATTGTTTTCTATTATGGCTATAAGGGAAAAAGTGAGCAGGCCTTTGAAAATTGCAGATTTATTGAGGAATAATTAAAACTATTTCTGAATTAAGCTAAAAGAAATGAAAATTAAATCATGAGAATACAGCCCTCATATTCACCATATTAAGGACCAGTGATTAAAACTGACTAGCTTTCATTTTGGTTGTGTCCATAATAAGGCCCCCACACTTGAAGTGCTGTTGGCCCCACATTCAGTATCACAGGAATTACTGTGTATTGGCTAAAACATTTAAGCTTCATTTCACCATATAGTAAGCCACTCTGGCTCTTACAGAATCACAGCCCAGGTAAAAGAACATGATAAAACTGACCTTCTCCTTATTTACCATGTCCTCAAGCATGACCATTCCAAACCCCAGTTTGATTGGTCCATCAATATTTTATAAGGATGCAAAGGAAGTTAATCATTGGGCTTGTCTGTTATACCCAACAATCCTCCCAGCATAAGTGCATAGTCTTTTCAATATAACAAAGCATTCAGTATACAAAGCCACCCTTTTTTCAATACTCAATCCAAGACTGTTGGTAGCTGAACCCTAAAAGACACAATTCCAGCTCAGCAGACATGCACATGAAAGGGAAGTCTATATATTTATTTATTTGTTTATTGTTGAGTGCACTGATCAATATTGAACAATACCAGGCTCATCTCAAGTGAAATGCAAAACATTTCACAAACAAAAAAGTCAGAATGTTAGCAACAGCATAGTAGTTCAGATTAGATACATACTGAAACTCTATATGTACATTTTAGTAAACAAGCAAAGTGCAATATACAATATATTCATTAATTTCTAAAATGGGTCAACCTTCAGTAATTTGGTCAGAAAGGAGGCAGGGATAGTGTGTTAATTGATATGTCCTGTGCTGAAGCAGGAGCATTTGCCTTGGATGAGGAGGATCTTTCTGAGCTTCATTCTGAATTTGTAGTAAGTATTGATTTCCTTTAGGTTGCTGGGGAGAGCTTGCCAAAGAGGAAGTGCTTAAGAGGAGAATGCATGTGCAGTGCTGTGAAGTTTGGTTTTGAGTTGTGTCTCAGGCTTTATGCGAAGCTTTTATCTTATGAAGTGGATTAAATGTCTGCAGTTTGATTCATTTATGCAGTTGGGATCTAAATAGCAGGTTAGGTCTTTATTTTATGGATAGCCATGTGGCTTTTGCTTAGGATGATACAGTGATGTTCACAGAGGGGTGAGTTTGTAATGAATTGGCAGATTCTGCTGGAGATTGTTTAGAGTGTGATTGTGTTTTTCTTGGAGGTAGATGTGAAGATGGGTGGCTTATATTCTTTGCTGACAGGAGAACACATTTACCAGTGGGTGCTTTGACTGGCTGAGATAGAAAAGGGGAGATCTTTTTGACTTAGAAGAGGAGGGGGTCAATATTTTCTGTCACTGTGTCTATGTAGAAATGGAACTTTGGTGACTGGTCAAGTTGTAATTCTAGGTATTTGAAAGCGGAGACTGTTAATATAACATGGTTGTCTAAGTCAATGATAGTTAAAGAGTCAGGAGCCAAGTGAATTTTTTATGTTGTTCCAAAAAGCAAAAGTTTGCTCTTGGAGGGAATTGCTTGCATAAGTCTGTCTGGAATTGGTACTGAGTGCTGATGTGAGAGTGACGTGATCAGTAAATGACCATGTTATCAGCAAGCAGGATGAATGGGATTTGGGGAGGTCACAGGGAAGTTTGTTAATTAATATGGAGAAGAAGAAGAAGGTAGTAAAAATGAATTCCTGTGGTACACTTTTGATTATATGTACAGTTTCTGATTGAGAGGATCTCATTTTAATTTGGAAGTGTCTGTCAATGAGGAAGTTTTTACAACAGGGAGTGATGTTTGGCCTGATACCAATTTCAAATAGTTTGTTTAGGAGAAGATATTAGTTAATTGATTTTTATTTGGTGGGGAGGGGCTTGCCAAGACTATGGAAACAGCACATAAGTTTGTCACTCCATCCCACAGTACATATATTCAGTTATACTAGTTGTCACTACACTTTCTTGTCCATTTTGCATTATATGAATTCAACCTTTGCAGTGATGCAATTCCTTTTATTATTAACTACATGTGTTCAGTATTTACAATGAACAAAATTATTTCATCAGGATGTCAGATCCCTCAAGGGATAATTACAGGATTCCTCTTTCAAATAAGCTTTCTGTGAACAGAAAATGTGCTGTACCCAAATGTCCCAAATTCTGACAGATATGTCAAGTGCTGAAGTGATAGCAGTTAAACTCAAGACCAAGCTGGCTTAGGTAGATGGGCTAAGAAAACTAAATTTTAAGAACCGTTGTCCTCCCTTTAGGCTCACTGGCTGTAGGACACGAAATCAAACTATTACAGTTGAACATAGGTCATTCTTAAATACACGATAGGACAAAATAGATGTATTATTGCACCATAACAGAGGAATAACTTCAGATTTGTTGATCTTATAAAAAACAGAGAGGACACTAATCTGGCTAAATTCATGGACAATCCATTAGTCACTCCTCTAAGCTTGTCTTCTGCATGATCCCATATTTCTCACCAACTCGCTGCTGGCCTTAGCCAGCTTCCATGTTTAGTCATCCTTAAATTCCTTGACTGCAATAAAAAAGTTATCTATCTGGATTAAAGAAAGAAGAACTTTCCATCTGGAAGATGGAGAAGTTTGCATTTTACAGGACATCACTGCCCTTGTAATGTCTAAGAGAAGAGCTTTTTCAAACATTTGTCAGCTCTGATATTCCAACCCACATTAAGTTCCCCTGTAGTTGTACAAGTCAGATGGAAGGAGTTCTCCCATAGCTTTATTCCCCTGTATCTGCTTTAGCCTTCTTAAAGTAAGACCTTCTCTCTAATGCCATAGACAGTGGGCCATTCTTCACTTCAGATGTCTCTCACAAATTTACTAAATGGCACTGAAAAAAACATCAATTAGCTTAAGGAAAATAAATAGTTGTGCTCTCCTGAATCATTTATATCTGCTGCTTCTATGAGCTCACTGGAGATGACCAACAATCTGAAGGAGGTTCTACATCCATCAGGGGTGCCTAGAAAGTCTGCAGTCTAGAAAAACTGTCTCCTTTCCCAGTATGCAACTCATATGCTTCATCTGACAGGTCTTTCAACAAGGGCATAGATACGTTCAATCTGACAACAGACTATGATGTTCTTATGAAGATAATGTTAGGTAATGTAGACACCCAATAATAATCCAACACTCACATTATTCTTGGGTGCCTTGAAGATGGAGAAGAAGGAATCCAGTAAATGCATGAAGAAAACATCTACCACCTGACATACATTACTGGGTAGCTGACTTTAATCATAATGTCTTGTTAGCACAATCAAGATGAAGGAGGAGTTTGAAATCTGAGTAGTCAGTGTGTTATGTGCAGCCACACAGAACACAACTTCTCTATTTAGTATTTTGGTACTTTTTACTGCCTGCAGTGCTATGTGACTGACTGGTTTACTTTCTCCTCTACAATGCATACATGTACTTCTGTTATTCGCATAATTTATTTTATTGTGTATTATCAAAAAGTTTACTTATAGTGTATTGTTTCTGACCTTACATTTTTAAAATATATAATAATTTAATATATTCCTTATTAGTATCTTTTTTGTCTAGATGCATTTTATCACTATTGATTCAAAAAACACATACCCTAAAATTTTACTTAAGAGTAATGCTTATCAGAATTACTTATCCAGCTTATGAAATATTGTTTTGGTACAAGAAACCAAAATGTCTGTCTCCCATAAATAAATCGCTACAACTGGAAGGGTATAAGGGTACTTACTTTAATGGGTATATCCATGAGTTGTGTTTATTTTTGAAAACAGTGGCTGAGATAGGTACTTTAGGAAATCAGAAAAGATAAAAATGACCACTAGACCTTTATCATGTGTTGTAAACCTTATTGTACCACTAGCTTTGGGATGCACTTACACAAATATGGATTACTCAGTCTAGTTCTCCACCTTCTTCAAAGCCCTAGATATAGCCCTGGATTTAATACGACCTTGAATTAAGTTCTCAACTAACAACTCTCTGATACAGAACAATATGCTAAGGCTCAAAAATCATTAAATGTGTCACACACAGGTGGTGGCTAGGTATACGTCACACACACGTGGTGGCTAGGTATATGTCATACACAGGTGGTGGCTAAGTGATGTTTAGAGGCATATATATCCAGAGCAGCCAGGATTCACATTTGCTACCCCTCAATCTGCACATTGCAGCCATTTGCCTATCATTTTCTCTATAGTAGTGTTCACCCACAGGTTATAAAATTGGAAGTTCTTGCCTCCCCTTAAGATCAGAAGATGGTCACCCTGCCTGCCACTGTGACAGGGATTACCAAGGCATCTAAATATTGTTAGACTGGCCCTCTGATTGTTGCAAGGTTTTGACTATAATGAGCTTTTGATCTATAATCCTCCTACCCCCCTCATTTTTTCATTTGTACAGTGGGCGTATATTTTTTATTTCAGCTATAAACTTTGGAATGCTGCTAAGCCACCATATATGGGAATAGAGATCATGTGACATAGAGATTACATGCAGGTTTAAACAAGGCCTTCCCCATGCAAGCATACGCATGTAAGGAAAAAAGGGTATGTAACTGCAAGACAGAAAATGCAGGTACCTCTTATACTCAGAACCAAGACCTCCATTTAATTAAGTAGAGTTTCATAATGAACTCAGAAAAGGAAATGGGAAAATGTCAGCGTATTTATTAAAGAAAAATGGGCTGACAGCTTGATTCCTTGCTTAAACTGTAAACGTAAGCTCACAGCTTATCATAAGGATACTAAAGATTGAGCACAAATAGTCATTTCTCACAGTGCTGCACAGTGTTACTGTACTTTCATGGTCATAAACTGTCTACAGTGCTCTCATCTTCCTAAACTAAGTGAAGTTGGGGTTATTTCCCTAGCTCTCCTCTTCATTCCCATTGATATCATTGCTTAGAAATTGTGTATGAATGTAACTCCAGTGCTTAGTTTAACCACTTTTAAAAGCATTTTAGAAAAATATTGATGTGATTGGTGAGAATGTTTTGTATGAAATGTGATGATTTTTTTATTGTAATAAATACTGTTTTTTGTCACTTGTGGAAAGACTGATATTATGATAAAACTGAAAGTTGATCTCTTCTTTGGCATGCAATTGCAGCATTGGGTGGACATTGGGTGGATTGCCATATAGTTCCAAACCCAAGGCAAGAAATGACCATGTGAGAGTTTCAAACTACTGGCCAACATTCTTAATTAACTGTGAAACTAATTGTATACCTGAAAAGGTTAAGCTAGACTGCAACCTTTTCTTGCTAATCTTTTGGCGTCCCAACAAGCAGTATTTATTGAAGGGAACTCAAGTACAGATTATTTTGGGACCCTTTACACCTCTTTTCCAAGCCACTGTTGTTGATTTTGAAAAGGAGTTTGATTCCATTGAGTGACATTTTCTGAGGGGAAACATTTACAGTTTTCAATATTCCTATTTAGATGAAGTCTTGCCATGCAGATTTTATATAACAGACCTAAATCTAAGGTGCTCATCAACTCAAAGATGTCATCAGCCCTCACTCTTAAAAGGAGTGAAAGGCAAGGATGCTCATCGCCATCAACCTTGTTCCTCCTAGCAAGTTAACCTTTAGCATAGTTCATATTGCAAATCCATGAATTAGGGGGTGTGCTGTTTTTAATTATAAGGTGTGCTGTTCTTAATTATTACAGTTTTCTGATGACTGATCAAATCTTTCATTGAAACCTTCAGTTACAGCTTTCCTATTTTGGGTGCCAAAGTTAATATGAGCAAAATATAGACTTCTAAATAATAAATCTGCCAAGGTCCTAAGCACTCTTGGCATAACAGGGGACTTCAGTTGGCATTCAGAATCCACAAAGTAACTAAAAACAGAGGTAATCCAGTGGGCTCAAGTGACATCTGGTATCCCATCTGTGACCCAGAGAGTGACACGACTAACAAAAAACACAGTATAAAGGATTACTCCAGATAAAATCACTTTAGCTAGCAGATCTAGGAGACTCTATTCCACAGGAAGGTTATCAGAGCGAAAGACACCTTGTTGAAGTTACCAGTAATTTATTCAACTAGATGGATGAGTGTTCTTGTTCTAATACATTGCATTCAACAGATCTGTTATTTGAAAGCAGTTACAGATAATGGTTGGAGGGTCTAGGGGAGCTGATATGAGGAAAATCTGGGACATGAAAAAACAAGGAGCCAGTACCAAATCTTAGATGTCAGTCCCTTATTTGAATATTCCTGAAAGACCCATGAGCAATAACCTTCAGCAGCCTGTAGAAACTCATTCTTAGTTAAAAAGATTTTTTATTTTTAACTTTTAACAAACAAAAGATGACAAGACACCATGAGCTATTACTACAGAACTATATTTAAGAAAACACTTTCACCTGAGCTTCATCAGGTCCATCTAATAGAGTAGTTTACACTTTGATCACTGACAGTGCTTGCTTTTATGAGGCTATCACCTGATTTTATTAGTCTGTTTTCTAACGCATATAAAATGAGGTGCTGTGTCCATAGCCAGCCTAAGGCAGAGGCTAGCTAGGCAGCTGCCTAGAGCACAGCTCTAGCAGGGGTGCTTTTCCAGTATTTGTATGGTGTAGGTAGACTAAGATTGGGGCACCGGGTAGTGTGGTGGGGAGCCCCATGGAGCCCTTTTGCCTAGGGCAACAGTTGATCTAAGGCTGCTCCTGGCTGTGTCTGCATCTGTGTGGCTAATTTTCCTTGGATCCAATTATGAAAGCTTCATTACAGAAAATCTTCATTTTTGAACCATACATGAATCGATAGAAATAGCTTATAGTGGAAAACATGTCACAGTGCTTATTTTTTTACAGAGCTCATGGATGTGCACAAGCAGGAGGAAAAATGTAAGTAAAGTTTGAGACTTCAGAACCTTTCTGTATAGGCTTTCCATGAAATAAGAATCTGCAGAGTATACAAAACCTTTAATAAACATAAATATCTCAGATCTCCTTTTAGCACAGGCAAATTGTGGCTATGGTATAAATAATATAGCAGTGTGGAATGGTGCCCTGGGATAACAATTTTCATTGTTCGGCAGATTCTATAAATTTTGTTAAATGCAGGCCCAGTAGCTAGAGTATCTATACCTGGTTGCTGTCAGGTAGCTGCATTGAGAGGTAGAATGCTCCTGGTCTCAGGGCATGATTTTATGGTACTTCAGTCTGGGATCCTCACTATCCTCTCTTCAGTTTCCAGATGGTAAGAGCTCTTCTGTTCAGATTCTTCCTCTCTTCAGGTTCCATGTGGTGAAGTTAGTGTGAAAGAGGGCTAGAAAGCTCCATGCCTGGCTAGATAAAGGGCTGGAAATTAGAAAGGGCCAGGTGGAAGGGCAGTTAACTCTCCTGAAAAAGGGGGTGGTGTCATAGGGCCTGGGTGGGGTTAGAAGATGTAAAAGGCTGATATAATCAGTATGGGTGTGAGCTGTCCACCAAACTAAGAGGCAAGTGTTTGGCCCCTTTTTCTCACTCCTAAAACCAAAAGGAAAGTCCAAGTCTCATATGAGTAGTATTAAAAAAAATAGTAAAAAAAAAAAAACATTTTTAAATAACTGAAAGTTACTGTTTATGTCTGTGCACATCATGAGGTAAAATAGGTTTTCAGTCTCCTGACAGCTACTTTTTCAATTTGTACAAATCTAGTGATCACAAAACAAACAAACCAAATAAAATAAACAGAGTGGCTTGCTTCCCATGTCACTAGTTCATCAGATAAACCATACTAAGCTAGATGCAGTGATTTACAAATTTAATTACTTGACTGGATTTTTCATATTAACTGCAGCAATTAGGGTTAATTAGCAGTTTATGTCCAAATCCTGGGTTAAACAGTATAGGTGTTTTAGCTGTATAATTTATGATTTAGTTTCCTAAGTACCAGCACACTTTTAATGGAAATGCTTGAGCTTAGACCTGGGTGGTGGTGGATACGCAGCATGATCTGTCAGCTTAACTCAATTTTTTCAAGGATGGCATTTTTGATTCCTTTGAGTATTTCTATAGTGATTTTGTACAAGATGTGGAAGTAGAAACCCCCATTGTCTGGTAAATCATGGCAGTGCCTCACTAGTTGGTTTTTGAGGATCTGGAGTCTGATGTCAGAAAGGTGGTGTGCTACTCTGATTTTGAATTAATTCACAGTTTTCCCTACATAAAGACAACTGCAGCTATTACACTGTGCATGTTGTATCACAAAAGTGGCGGTGCAATTACCAGAACAAGTGCTGTTGATTTTTCTCCTGAGTACTGGACAAAAGAAGTAGTCCTTGATGCTCATGTACTTGCAGTAAGTGCAAAATATGGGGTCCACAAGGGTAAGTTCCAAAGTTGTCCCCCTCTGGTCTGAATTTGCACTCTGCCCAATCCCTAATGATCCTGGCTCTCTTAAAAACAAAACAAGGATGAGGTCCTAGGAGTTTTTCCAGTTGTTTGTAATCATTACCCAGTTGTCAGTCATGATATTTCTGATTGTTTTATAAGCTACTGTAAAAGTGAGTAATATGCTTCTTTTTCTTTTGTCCTCCTCTGGATCCTGGTGATGGTTTCTGTTGAGCCCTAGGAGTCTTCCAGGGGAGTCATTCAAAATGGTGGCCTGTACCTCTTTTAAAGTTCTGATGAAATTGAGAATGGAATTCAGTAATCTATTGCTGTACCCCATAGCCAGGAAGTCTTGATGTAGGCTGATTAGATTTCTGATGAAATATCTAAGCTCTTTGGAAACGTGTGCAATCCTCATCCCCTGATGCTTTATAACATGTCCCTTTGTGATCTGGGGATGAATGCTTTTACTGCTCAGCAGCAGAATAACCCTGGTTGATTTTCTGAACAGGTTGTTGGAGAGGCATATGTTTTCAGTGTCCTTGGATATGGTTATGTCTAAAAAGCTGATAGAGGTTTTGCTGTGAGAGGTCCCCAATCTCAGGAAGATAGTTGAAATACTGATATGGTTGGAAAAGTCATTCATTGTGGCTTCATCCCCTTCCCAGATGATAAAGATTTCATCAATAAAAGGAGATAGCATTTCACTGATGCAAAATAGGGGCTTTGGTACACTGCCTCCTCTCTCATTTTCCCAGAGCCACATTGACCAGGCTTGGGGCCACGGCCACCCCCATAGCTATTCCAGTAGTCTATTTATAAAACTTGTTGTTAAACATGAAGTAGCTGCTCATAAGAGTTAGATCCAATAACCTTCCTAGAACTTCTGTCCATTCTGGTAATACATTCCTGTCCTTTTCATATGCCTTTGTTACTGCTTGGATGTGTAGCTGTGTGGAAGCACTGTATGAAATGTTTCTACATCTATTGTGACTAGGATAGTGAAATTGCTAATTGGAATATCTCTAATGCTACCCAAAAATCCAGAGAGTCTAAAATAAAAGATTTGTTGGTCTGTCTCATTGTTTTTTTATCAGGACATCAAGGTAGATGGATATTGTTTCAGTTATGGAACCACCACTTGCCGCTACTGGTCTGTAGAGATGATCAGATATATGTGTATGGGGTTTTGGGATCCCAAAGAAGCTTAGCATTTTTGGGTGGGGGAGGGTGACAAAAAAGTAAAAAAGCTTATTATCTAGTAAATCATCCTCATGTAGCATTCTTAGATGCTCTCTTAAATTATTATAAGCAACATTCACAGTGTTAAAATTACTTTTACTGTAAAATCTTACAGTTATAAACAGATGTGTCAGTGATTAAGATACCTCCCCCTTATCTGTCTTCTTGATCCTGTGAGTCTTATCTCTGTTCAGATTTTTTAGAGCAGCCAGTTCATTTTTGCTAATGTTGTACAACTTCTTCCTAGGTGGTTTACTGAGGGCCCTGCAGATATCACCCTCACATTTGCTCTCATACGCACCCAGAGTGGGGTGCACAGGGGGAAAAAGTCACTGGGCTTTTTCCATTTCATACTATTGTCATTTCTATCAGTATTGCCTTTGTCTTTATCTTTGTCTTTGAAAAATACTTTGAGATTCAATTTCCTCACATACAGTTTAACATCTATCACTGATTCCATCAAGTTACGTTTGTTAAAGGATATAAAAGTCAGACCCGTACCTAAGATTTCTTGCTCCAGCTGAGACAGTTTTTTTTCCTTGAGTGGTTCTAGATCTTAGTCTTATTTTGCTCTTGGCTCTGGTGCGTCTTTTCCTTGTATCAATCTCTCCGTCCATCAGCTCCCTGGCTCCTTTCCAGGACCTGTTTCTCTGTTGTGGGTGCCCCTGTGGAGACCTCTGAGTTGTGGTGAAGAGCTGCTCCATTGTGTGTCTCCCTGTTGGGGTCTAGTGGTGCTAGTTAGTGATGTCTCCCTCTCTGACATTTTCCTCATGTCCTGTTGCCTCACATTGGTGCTGGATGCACCTAATGTGGGTCCAGGTTCTTGCTGGCCCTGGTGAAAATCCTGCCTGTTGCCTCCTTTCACACCTTTCTGTTCAGCAATGTTTGGGAACAGGCTCACATGTGTTCCAACTTCATGCTTGGGGTGGTGGTTAGGCTTGTTGTGCATCCATTGCCTACCAAAATGTTTCCCACTTTAGTGTCTATATGGGTATCTCCTTCTCCTAGTTGAAAAATAATGGTTTTGTGGTTCCTACTTGTCCCTTAAGTTCCTGTTGATTTTTTAGCATTTTCTTCTCCTTAACTTTGTTTTCAAAGTCAGTGATTTTGTTTTCAAGATCTAAAAGTCGAGAAGTGGAGTCAGGGTTGTCTTGCATACATTCTCCTGGTTTAGGATGCTGTTGATAGTTGAATCCTGCTGGGTTTTGTTATGCCTAAGGAGGATCCCAATCAGCTTAAGACTAGTATGCCTTAAAACTGTGTCCCCTTCTTTGATTAAGTCCTCCTTCATATTCTTCCACAAGGGTTTCTTGGACAGGTTTAGTCCCCTAGGAATCAGCTCTTTTTCAATACTGTTCCTTAGGTATATTTCATCCTGATATAGTCCTTTCAGGTTTTTTTTAGCTATTTCTTGAGGAGGATAAGTTATCTGTAGGATCATGTTGGATGTTGCCTCTTGGGGAGCCATTTGTATGATCATCTTGCTTGGTGTTCTGGGTTATGTTTACCCAAGTCGGTGTCTTCAGAAGGTTTTTTATTATTGAGTTGTCAGTTTCCATATCTCTGGTGGTCTCCTTAAAGTAATTCTTTCAAGTGGACAACTCCTTGGAAATGCCAAGGATGAACAGAAAACAGAGGTAATCCTGAGGGCTCGAGTAAAGCCTGGTACCCTACTTGTGGTGTAGAGGATGATAGGGCTAACAAGAAACAGAGTACAAAGGATTAGTCCAGATAAAATACTTTAGCTAGCAGATCTAGAAGACTTTACCTCTGATATCATCCTTGTGGGAGGAATAAAGACACCTTGTTGAAGTTTCTATTATTTTATTCATTTGCATCCTTTTACATTTAATATTGCTACAACTGAGCTCAGTCACAGATTTCAATTCCCCCCTAGTGACAGATTCCAGACAACAATTGCTATAATTGAACTTTTGTGTTATTCTGTATCACGGTTCATTTCTTTTACTTATAACCCCTCACATAGCTCAGAAATTCAGAAACATTTTTTTTCAGTTTATTTGAGAAAGTGAGAGGTAGAGAATCTGCAAACTAATTGCGTTTACTTCTTGATGGTAGTTGGTAGGGTTGCACTCGTCTCTCTATTTAGTCTTACCTTTAACTACATCCAGCTTACTCACCATTATGGCTGAAGCTGGACACCAATATCCTGCATATCCTTTGTATTTAGCTACCTTATAGTACTGCTGTTCTTACCGCATGACTCGATGATTAATGTGTGATTTTGCATAATATTTTAAATATTCTCAGTCATCTGAAAGAAAGGTTAGATCTTTCGTGCCTGTCAAGGTTAATATTCTAATTTGGAAGTATCCAGATCTTAAAGTTTGTTCTGGCACCTTTTTGTGAGATTAACCAGTTGAACGTCTGCATTAATTTTGTGTCAGACATTCTTTACCCTGATGATACCAGTAGGTAAATACTGGAGTCATTTTTTTTACCTGGAAGATGAATATTTGCAGAAGTCCTTTAACTGTCTTCCTCTCTGTGGAACTCTTTTCATCTGACAAGACTTCAGTTTTGAATTTACTTCTATTTTTGCCCAGATCAAACAAATTTGGAGTGGTAAAATCCTGCCATTGACACTCTGTACTTCCTCCCCTTGGGCCTTAAAACTACAACTGTTACATACCTCTCAACCTGGAAACATAAAAAATCTGGACAAAGGCCCATGAAAAATAGGTACAAATCTGCACATTGATTAACATAAAATGTGCATATATAATTATGTAGCCCCACCCACTTCAGTGGAATTATGGGATACCAACTTTTAAATGCAAACTGAAGAACAGACACCCAAAATACGATCACGAAACACAAAATAAGAAGAAAAATAGTGTTTTATTTATATCAATATTTTAACTTGTGCAAAACTAAAATACAATATTCTTTTATAAAAATAACATTAACTGGGTGCGGCTGTACTTCAGCCGTCTTTATTAAATAACATAAAATATAAACCAGAACAAAACTGTTTTATTTATATTATTAACATAAAACTTTAAACTTGTATAAAACTAAAATAAATTTCTCTTATATAAAAATAAATTTACCTGTACTAGTGTAGTCTACTTACTACTACACACACATATAAAACAATCAAACAAATTCTTTCTAACAAGTACTACACTGACTGGTATAACATTTAAATAAATAAAAATTAAATAAAGTCCAGATTCTAAACTTGTATAAAATAAAACTGAAATAAATACAAATCAAATTTTTACCTGTTAACTTGGGTCAAACACACTTTTTAACTTTGAAAAAAAAAATCACACCCCTGGATTCCCTATAGCTTGCATGGCATGCAAGATCGGTGCAGGAGCTCAAGCAGGCAATATGTCTGCCGTGCGCTCCAGGAACAGCCTGCAGAGGTATGCATGAGCGCTCCTGCACTAATCCTGCATGGACTAAGTCCCTGTATGCAAATCACCCCATTTGCAGGAGAAATCTAAGCAAATGAGCTAGCTGATTTTACAATCCAGGAAGCTTGCAACTGTCCGTGCAGGACTAGTGCTATCTGCAGAAATGTACTCGGTTAGTAACAGAGTACATTTCTGCAAAATCCAAAACAGAGCTGTGACAGCTCCAAATAAAGGCCACATATCATGTAGTAAGCATGCCAATGGCCAAGTATAAGGCCACTGACATTGCAAACAGTAAAAAAAATACAGAAAGCAACTTTTATTTTTTTTTAGCCGATCTTGGCTGTTTAAGCGTAGGGCAGCTGCGCGCAAATGGGATCGGGGGGGGAATAACAAAATTAACCTAAATTAAGCATTCTAACTAAAATAAGTATTCTGCCATACAAGTCAATGGCAGGCAGAAGACAACATGGCCAGTGAGTATTGGTTGCTAAGGGGGGAGGCTCAGTGTGAGATATGTAACTATGCATTAGCAGGCAATCCTATGCAAATGAGGTGAAGGATAGTGAATCCCAGTTTTCCCAGCATGTGAGTCAGGTCCCAACAGTGTAAGAGCAGGAATAGCTTGGTGCAAGCCTAGGAGTTAGGTGACACCGCGGGGGGCTGTGTCAGGCATATTGTAAGTGGATTGGAGCCCTGTGGCTCGGGTTTTCTCCTAGCTTAGCACAGCAAAGCCTAAGTGTTAGGGTAAGAACCTGCTCTTTGCTCTAAACAGGCACAGGTAAGCAAGGCAGTCAGGCCTTTTTTAAAACCAGGAAAACAACATTTAAAGCACATTTAGCATGGCACATTGCTAGCTGCTGGCGGAGCTCACAGGGAAGGGCAAACAGGAGGAAACAGGAAAGGGAGGAAGCAGTAGGAAGGGGAGCAGGGGAACTGGCAGAATGAACCAGGATCACAGAATCAGCATCAGCAGACCACAGACCCCAGAACACTACCCAGAACTATGCAAACAAAGCCTTCACACCTTCCCTCTGGTTTCTCTCCAACCAACACAAGCCGGGTGTAAACAAACACATACAACAACTTTAACAGCAAAATGATAATAGCTATAGGGCTGCAATAGCTGTGGAAGACAACTTGTGGAGAGAGGTGAGGAATGCTGTTGACCACTGACACATGACCCACAGGAGATGAGGATGAGAAGAAGACCAAGACCTACCAGGGCACCAGGGAGGGCTACATGGTGGAGATAGTGAGTGGCAGGGGGGGACAGGGACCTCCTACAGCAAAATTGTTGAGCTGTGGCCACACCACACACACAACTAACAGAGAGAGGGGAACCCATCCAGGATACCAAGGTATGTGTAGGCCTACAAATACTAGCTACAGGTACCTTCCAAAGGCCAACTGGGGATATGATGGGGATTTCACAGGGATCAGCATCCAGGGTACTACACCAGTTCCTGGATGCCATGTCAGCACATGTCGGTGAGCACGTATATTTCCCCAGTACCTGTGAAGCGTTGGCCAGCAATATGCAACTGTTCCACCAAATAGCAGAATACCCTGAGGTAGTGGGTGTTATAAACTGCACGCGCATGTGCATATGCATCAAAGCACCACCCAGTGAGTGAGGCATGGTCTACATCAACCGCAAGGGATCCCCTCCTTCAACTGCCAGGTCATGTGTGATGCCCTGGGCATAATAATGAATGTGTGTGTTGGCTGCCCTGGAAGTATCATGATTCCTACATCTGGCATTTGATGCAGCTGTACCAGAGATTTGCCAATGGGGACATCCCTGACGGTCATCTAGTGGGGGATGCTGGATACAGACTGGAGCCATGGCTGATGACACCCATCAGAAATGCACATGCACCCAAACAAGAACTCCATACTGAGGCACATGCACAGACTATAATTATAATAGAGTGTGTGTTTGGGATGTTCAAGTCACGGTTCCGGTGCCTGCACACATCTGGTAGAGCCTTGCAGTACTCACCAGGTACATGTACCCAAATTGTCCTTGTATGTGCCGTGCTACACAATATGATCCTATGGAAACAGCTGCAGCAGGAACAGCATGGGGCAGGGCCACCAAGGCCTGCACATGCACAGAGTGACTTGGAAGAGGAACAACCTGAGCCTGCCCCAGTAGGCAGAAGGAGGAGTGCCCAGTATGCCCTGACCTTGGCAAAGAGGCAATACATAGCACATACACTGACACAGGAGGGACCCAGAGAATGACACCTCTCTCTGACTCTCACATACAGTAAAAAGGATGCCAAGCATTACACTACCTGTGCTTAACCATGTGTAGGGAGTGTACTATGTACATCTGACATAGGCAGCCCTGCAGCACCACCCTCAATACTGGGACACCCACAAGGTAAGTGACTCACACATGCCAGTCAGGGGGGTTCACATACCCAACAACAGTCACTGCCAGCAGCACAGGTGTAGACAAACACAAACAAAGGCTGTGCCATGGCCTCTGAATGAGGCCTATTGGTAACCTCCACCCCCCCGGCCTACAGCAGGTCCGGCAGTGGGATGTCAGCTCTGAAGTGTATGAAGTCAGAAACTAATATGTAGGTAATTAAAAGCTAAGATCTGTAGTGCACTGGTATGCCTGTAGTCAGCATGATAGGTAAGACTACAGAAGGAAATGGAGTACGCGACATACCAGTACAGTCCTAGCAAATGTGTACAAGTGTCAGGTGTGCTCCCCCATCCTACGTGGAAATGTAGTCACAGTCAGGTGTGCCCCCCTCAATCCTGTGTAGAAATGTAGAGATAGTCAGGTGTGCCTCCCCCATCTTATGTAGAAATGTAGTAACAGTCAGGTGTGCCCCCCAATCCTGTGTAGAAATGTAGAAATAGTCAGGTGTGCCCCCCATCCTATGCAGAAATGTAGTAAAAGTCAATGCCAAATGATCAATGGATACCCTGCAGCGACAGCATGCTACCTGTAGGTGTACAACACGAAGGTCAGCACTGCAGTACAAACTACCTGGACTCGATCCACACATTCAATACAGATGGGCATACTGGGCGTGTGCCCACACACAGAGAAATGATGGCAATGTCAGTCAACAACATACTGAAAGGTCATTCTGGGCATGCTCACACACTTAGACACATGAAGACCATGTCTGCAAACACCAGTGGACTAGACATATCTGGCAGCAGCAGATGTTAGTGCAGACACTCCTCAGTATGCACCACTTATGCTTTGCAAACAAAGTGGATAGGAATACAGGCATATATGTAAGGCCAACACACTATAATAAGCCAAAGGTAGATGTACATAGATGTGTGGAAGAGGGTGACTGTGACAAGGAGACATCTAGGCCTGTCCCACCCAGCACACAGCCGAAGGGCCACAACCACATGAGGGTCAGATGTCACTCACTGCAGATACTAGTCACCTGTATCTGTTAGCATTGCAGAATATGTGGTGCATGTGACAGCTGCGCAATATTACTGTAAGTTAGGAGTCCTAACCCCAGCCTTGGCAACTGTGTGTGTGTGTGTGTTTGCGTGTGTGCCTGTCTGACTCTGTCTGTGTAGAAAGCAATGCTTTTTAGGGTAGTCACACCCCCTACAATTTAAATGCTCTACTCTGGCATGGCTGCTGATGTCATCCACCTAGAAATACACCTCTGGGAAGAATGTAGCTCAGTAATCTCCATAGCATGTGCCATAACTCCATACTGCTGTTGTGTGATTTAGACCTCTGTTAGGGGGTTCTATACCCACACATGTCTGTTGCAGATGGTTTGAGTGTGTGTCACTGTCTGTGTAGGGAGCAATGTATTTTAGCCAGACTCAATACAATTCGAATGTCCTACTTTGGCAATCCTGCTGATGTCATCTAATGTGATATACACCTTTGGGGAAGGAGTACTCCAGTAATCTTCGTGGCGTGTACTATAACTGTGTAGTGCTGTAATGTAATAAACTAGTTAGGTAGGGGTTCTATTTACTGACATGACAGGTGTGTGTGTGTGTGTGTGTGTGTGTGTGTGTGTGTGTGTGTGTGTGTGTGTGTGTGTGTGTGTGTGTATGTGTGTGTGTGTGTTTGTAACACTTATCCTGTGTGGAGGGGGTGTCAGTGTGTGACACCTGTGGCCAATGTGGAATGGGTTTTGCAAATTTCTTATATGGTGGCCCTAGTTTATATCAAAATGTCCACCGTACAGAGATAACAGATGTGAAATAGCTGAGGGGCTGGGGTGCAAATCCATACCCATACATGGGACATCAAGGCCAGGCAATCACAGTTAGCAACCCCAGTATTACCCAGAGCACACTCTCAACCCATGTCTCACACTCACACACACACACACACACACACACACACACACACACACACACACACACACACACACACACACACACACACAAGCCAAGGCAACAACCAATATGTGTATAGTTCACTAAATATTGGCCACTGATAGTAATTATGGAGTGATTGCAGTGGCCTACAGAGGGCATGGCACCCTGTCCATCTGTCCAATAAGCACATGCATGCAGACATTGCACCTTCCCCATGTTCCCCACTGGACACCTGCAACACCTGTGGTGCCATCATATGTGAGCCACAAAGGACATACCATGCCTGAAAACATGCCCTGTATGGACAGATGCCACTGACACCAGGGAATGCCATTACCATACTATCAATGTAAGTGCAGGGTTAACCTGCTGTCCATTACCAGTTCCTGCCACAGGTGGCCAAGACTGGCACATCTGATAATAATCTATGTACACAACATGGGCTGAAAACCCCAGGTACAGTTCCACATGTCACTGCACATGCATGTGGGAGGTGTGCACATCCCAGACTCTGTCCATGTCATGAACTAAGGAACACATAAATGGCAAGCGATGCACAGCATTGGCCACACACAATAGTCACCTAGGTGACTGGATGGTGAATACATACCCACCTGTGTGGCAAATGCAGAAACCACAGCCCTGAGCCACAATGCAGCCCATTGTCATGTGGTCTGATGCCAAGGTATACCCATTACCTAGCCTTGTATAGCCGTCTGGCACAGTCGACCACCACATACCCATGCAGAAATGCACCCATGCATGTCAGTACTGGCACCCTGTGTGTTTGTGTGTGTGTTGTGTGATGCGTACGATCACATCCACACTTACTACAACCCTGAAGCATGCTGTCTGATGTCAGACACCTTCCCATACCCTTTGCCCATATAACCTTTGTATAACCCATGTGGTGCATGTGATACCTGCACAGTAATGTATTGTGGCAATCTCACTAGTGATAAGCTGTATCCCTGGCCCTGCCAAGTGTGTCAACGTATGTGCATCCCTGTGAGAGTGTGGCTGTGTTGACGCTGACACCTGTTCATGTGGACAGGCATGTGTACTTCACCTACCGTATAGCTACCATATCCCTGTTGCAGATGTCACTCACCATCACATATATGTTCTGAAGACTCCACAACAGGTAACCTATGTGGCACGTCCGATAACTGCATAGGACTGTGATAGCACTACATAGTCATCAGGGGTTTGATACCCTGTGCTGGTAGGTGTGTGAGACAAACATGCTTAAGTTTTACTCTCCCACCCCTCCCTGACTTGTCTTTGCCTCTGTCTGCCTCTGTCTGCCTCTCTCACTCCCTCACTGGTGGATGTGGAGACCTACACCTGCTTTGCTTAGGCAGCAGCATGTGCATTTTAAGTGATGCTCATGATCAGCTGATGGCCTCTGCATGAATTGCAGCCCTCCCCTAGCTGATTGCATGTGGAACAGCTGTGGTAACATTCCCATAGCCAATTGCATGGAAACAAACTCCAATATCTAGGAACATCATGTTGGTGTTGGCCCTTTCCATTCACTGTGAGCAGGAACTCGATCTGTTGTTTGGCAAACAGCATCTCAGATGGATTGGGGGTATATCTCTGACAACATGCACTGTGGAAACAGGCCAACACACAGGAGGGGGATGTGCCTGACCTGACTACAGACTGTAAGTTGTGCTATACTGCATTCAGAGTAATGTTGGTTTAACAGGGTGTGTGCAGATATGGCTGTCCTACATGTATTAATACCTGTCATGTCAGTTCTATGTTTATGAGGACTCCCCATCTGTAGAGTCATATGCAGACTGGGCAGTGTGTGGTGCTTTTGGTTTCATGTGTTACCCACAGAATATGCAACTGTGAACTGCAGAAGGTAGTGTAAGGATTGCAGTCTGTAGATGGTGAAAGCCGTGACAGTTACTGACTTCATATCCTTCATAGAACATATGTTGCGACAAACCCTGTTACAAAAGTAAATGTAAGATGTTATCACAGCAACATGTTAATATTGGCCCTGTGTATGTGCTTCCAGCCACAACTCTGTCAACCTTTGTACATATGTCATGCATTAAGAGGTGCATATGTGCTGTACACCTTAATTAGTGTCATCAAATCTGATAACAAGCCAGTGAGATATCAGACTGCTACACATTATGTACAGCAGAAGTTATATTTGATGACATAACCTGGACATTCTGTGGTTGTTTGTACAGTACTGAGGTCTGTGTACTCATGGTGAATGTCGACAGTGTGTGTATTGTCAATATGTACCTGGCCTGTGTACAGACTGTGGTAGATGTCATCGTTCTAGGTCCCGTACTATCTGATGTTACATGCTGCTCCACTGTATGTTACCGTATTGGCTTACATGTTTGTAGGGCCATACACACATGCCCCATACCACAGAAAGGCATCAGGCCACACTGTGTAGTGGCCCAGTATATGTAAGGTTAGAGCATGAGTGGCACATATGAGGATGGTGTTGAACAGATAGTCCATATACTGTAATATAATGCTAGCTTACCATATGTGGCTGTGGCTTTGTTCACACTGGTTGTGGTTATGCACTTCCACACATGTGTATCTTACCCTGTGCTGTGACATGCCTGTAGAGCCTGCTATATATGCAGGTACATGTGCATTCCCCCCTAGGAGATGTAGGCCAGTGTTGAGCCAGTCTGCCTGCAGCCTACACAGTGCTTTGTTACATTCCTAGCAGCTTAGTGTGCTTACCCAGTGAGATGTCATGTTCAGATACTTGCCAGATGTACTGCTGCCAGGCCTCCCTTAATAGTCATGTATATCAGACAGAGCAGTGGGATGCTGTACAGATGTATGTCAATATCTAGTGGGTAGTATGTGGCCATGGCACCTCTGTACCAGCAGTTATTATGTGTCAGGACAGATAGGGGTGTGCGAATACAGAACCTAAGGGGGGTGAGATTATACCAGTCGTTATGTGTTATACCCATCTACATTGCTGTTAACATCCATATTGTCAGGCTTGGTCCCCATGTTGTGCAGTAAGGGGTTCTGTGTATACCTCTGGACTGTACAGAGTGTGTCAGAATGTCCACATCTATTGGCCAATATCTGTAGTCCACAGGAGCATTACATGCTTGCAGCAGTACTGTACTATGATGTCCTTAGAGTGTCTGTCAGTAGCCAATGGCGCACATGTGAAAAGGAGATGTGACCTCCCACACGCACCATGTCTGTGAAGACAATCCGTATTACAGTAGCAATAGTCTACTAATATACCTGCTATACATACCAACATTTCCTTGCAGTACGGAGTTGAGAATATAGGGGCTGAGGTAGGGCTACACCCCATGTTCAGAACATATGGTGAATATATATGTACATATGATTATCCAGATATCTATATAGATAATTACACATGTACATATCGGCATATATAGATGGGTGTGTATATGTACATAGATATGCATATACACACCCAGATATATACATATACAGAGCATTATATGTCTACACATATGCAGGTAGTGATACATATGCACATATACATATACCATGCTGCCATTTCTGCCAGCAGTCCACTTCTGTTGTATCCCCCACACATACGGTGGGGCTGCGCCATATATTTGTGGGCTTCACCTACACAATACATGTGTGCCCATATGCACTCCAGAGGCCAATGTATGTAACAGTGGTATATGACCCTGCATTATTGAGTCTAGGGGGGATGCACCATACATAATCTAGGCCATTACAAAATGTGGGGGTATCAGGGATGAGCTGCCTTAAGGTATCTGGATGTACAATACCATACATTTCACCTATCCTGACATTACTTACATAAAGTGGGGTACTGCAGGCCTACTGCCTCCTGCCATACAGACTGTTCTGTTTGCCAGTGTGCCTGTGATGGTGTCAGTTATGCCTTGTTATGTAGCAGTTACATCCCATTTGGCCAACTCTACCACCTAGTGATTGTGTACAGAGTGTAGATAGGGGCTGCTGGACTATACACCTGCATCACTTACTGCTGACTGTGTGGTATCCTGTGGCCCAGTCTGTCTTTACTATTGAATGATTTGAAGAACTTGGCATGGACAGCAACATACTACTGTATTAGTATAACTGTTTCACAGTTGAATTACTTTGTTTATAGGGATGTCACTGTCTGAACAGCTATATGACATGGTATATACATCTGTAATAGTACACAAATAAAGGTATTCCATTTCTGCAAACCTGTGTGTGGTGTTTTATCCTATGACCTCTCTGTGGATATATGTTGCAGGCAACAAATGCTATTTATATGAGTGGCTCATCCAGTGTCCATTGTGCGCCTACTACATGAGTATCTTACAGTACATATTTATGCATGTGCATATGTAGTCACATGTGTATGTATATATATACATATATATATATATATATATATATATATATATATATATATATATATACTATATAATTATTTTAGAGTGAACAAACCTTTAATACCCTGTATACACAGCCTCCCGAAAATGCATAAGGATGCTCAACATCTCCCGTTAAGACCAACAGTGTCTGGACACAACTGCTCTACAGAGCCCATCTCTCTCTCTCTCTCTCTCTCTCTATATATATATATATATATATATATATATATATATGGGTCTACCTGAGTTAGTCGAAACGCCAGAAGACCGACAAACGAATCGCAAGGCCCAGAAGATCGACAGTTCAGAAGACCGACGCGAAGGATGAAAACACCGACGCCGAGGATGCCGACATGGAAAAAGGCTGTGTAAGTATGCGGTAGTGACGGACGTTTGGGTGCGAGTAAGGTAAGTGTGGATATTGGGTGTAGGGATAGGGCGGTTAAGTGAGTTAGGTTAGGAAGCGGGTCAGGTAAGTGTGCGCTAGTGATTGTGTTTGGGTTAGGCGGGTTAAATGAGTTAGGTTAGGGCGGGTCAGGTCAGGTAAGTGCGGTAGTGATTGTGTTTGGGTTAGGGGTGGGTTAAGTGAGTTAGGGTTAGGGCCGGGTTAGCTGAGTGTGCGATAGTGACGGACCTTAGGGTTAGGGTTTGGGTTAGGGTTGTAGATAGTTGTGTATGTGAGGTTTAGTGTGGGTTTGTAGGGATTTTGGTGTGCTTGTGTTGTGTGTGGTTTTGGACAGGGAATGTGTTTTGTTTGTTGATTGTTGTGATTGTTGTGTGTGCAGTGTATAAGGTTTCGTGTTTGTGTACCGTCGGTTATTTCGTTGTCGGGCATGTGGGGTTTCGTGTTTTTGCACTGTCAGTTATGTGGTTTCGGTGATTGCGTTGTCGGTCTTCTGGCGTGTCGATTATGAGAGAGAGAGAGAGAAGCATTTGAGACCAATAGTGAATAAGAATGGTACTGTTTTAAGGGACTCTAAACAATTTTTACATGATTTATTTACTTTTAAGAATGAATATGAAGGAGACCTGAAAACATTATTACTAGTTACGTTAGATGTATGTTCACTATTTACCTGCATTGCTAATGATGCAGGGCTAGAATGTTTGAGACGATATTTATTAGAGGAAAAGACCTATGATGGAGCAAACATAGACCTGATTTGCTTGTTGATGGAGTTAGTCTTGATTAATAATGTGATCTATTTTGATGAGACATTATTTGTACAGATGGATGGTGTGGCCATGGGCATGGCTAGTGCTAATAGCTATGCAAATCTTGTCATGGCCGAGTGGGAGAATAAATATATGTTATATGGAGGTAGATGGCTGCAGATCTTATTTTATAAATGCTTTGTAGATGATCTTTTTTTATATGGAATGGGAATGCAATTGAACTAGAGGAATTTCTCTTAGAGATAAAAAATAGTACCTGTTTTTTTTAAATTTGAAATGAAAAGCTCAATGTATGAAACTAATTTCCTTGATATTACTGTTTCCAAGGATGATATTGGTGGTTTAGCCACCAGACTATTTAGGAAAACCTGTCATAGGAATACACTACTCCACAAGAGTAGCATGCATCCAGGACATATTTTTAAAAATATAGTGAAGTGACAAACCCTTAGAACTTCCAGATTAACTGCCAGGGATGAAGAGTTTAAGGAGGAATTATCTGGCTTGAAACTCAGGTTTAATGAAAGAGGACACACTGGTAGTATGACAACAGAAGTCCTGGATGAAGCTACTTCATGGAGAAATAATATAGGGAAACCATATATTCCGGTTCCATATGAAAGAACAAGACCCCTTAAGCAAGAGAAAGACACTGTTAGATTTTCTACATATTATACTAGTGATGTGAATACAGTAACAAATGTGATTAAGAAGCACTGGTGTATATTAACTCAGAATCCTGAACTTAGACAGATGGTAGGATAAAACCCCAGTTTTATATTTAGGAATAAAAAAATCACTAAAAAGGATGCTGTGTTATCCTAGTGAAGGTAAGGGACAGGAATCGGATGCTCTAAAAGGAACAGCACCCTGTGGCAAGTGCAACCAATGTGAATATATTAATAGAAGTAATAAGTTTGTTCACCCAGATACTAAACGAACATATGAATTTAATACAGCAACAGACTGCACCTCAAATAATGTGGTTTATTTAGCAGTCTGCAGCTTATGTTCGGCCTTCTACATAGGCAAAACTAATAGAAAGTTAAGATTTAGGATCAGGGGACACCTACTTCATATTAGAAATGGAACTTTAACAAATGCACTAGCTAGACATGTGCCTCTTGAAGGGGATAATCATAACTTTACATTTCTAGTAGTTGAGAAGATCAACCTCAATAATAGGGGTGGGGATATTTGTAATTATACTGAGACATCTGAGACCAGATGGATTATAAGGTTAAGGGCAAATAAGGGGAAGGGACTGAATGACAGAGTACCTCTGAAGCCAGTTTTAAAGAATAGGAAACTGTTTAAATAAGAGATTTTAAACAAAAAGCGAAGAACATACATCTATTAGATGCTTCATATAGTTTTGGTTATATATTTTTTTATATTTTTTGATAGTATTTTATATACCTTAGCTACCGTATAAATAAATGTTTTATATACTGTTCTATATACTGTATATATTGTTGAGTATATTCTACTATTATATTGCTGTTCCTTTTTGAGATTTTTTTAGAAGTGTGTATACATTTTATATGGAGCATAAATTGGTTGCTTAATTGATTCTTTATTTTCATTGGCTGAAGTGCATTTAAAAGTGGAAATGGCTGCTATGTTTTAGATAAGGTCTGATGAAGTGATATAGTTTATCATGAAAGCGCTCACCTATATGAAATCATTCGTTTGGATTTTATTTGGATTTTATTTACATCATGAGTTGTCTGTGACTGTGGTTACATCACGTTGGCTACTCCATTGGATGTTTTTGTGGACTTATATGACATTTCTTTATACCGGTGGAGTATTTATTTTAGCTGCTTCCTTTTCTGTGCTTATTGGACTTTATTTTGTATGGCTGCAGCTCAGAACAATGGCTGAAGAACATGTGGCTAAGTCTGCTGTGCAGGATATAGAACTGGATTATTCCCTGAATTTGCAACCTGAGATGACAGGGTTACCACCACATAGATTCCAGGAACTTTTAAATAAAAAAGTTAACCCATTGCTGTCTTTTGAACTATATAATGAAAGTAATGAGACAGAGCATGATAACATTGACTATGCTGCCTTTTTAAAAGGAATACATAGACTAGAGGATAGCTTGTATAAAATTAAGAAGCTACATGCTCAGCGTTACTATTTCGGGGCTTGTCTCAAGACTCGAGTTATTCCAAGAGGACTAAGGATTTTAAAAATGCCTAATCAAAGCAAACAGCAACCGTAACTGCTAAGTAGATGGCAGCAGCTCAATTTTGAACTGAGCTTTAATTATATCCTCTTATTGCTTGAGTCTTCAGTGAAAGAGGAGGAAGAAATAAGGACTAATATAGTAAATGAACAAAGGATGCTATATGATAGCTATCCACAGAAGTTAGTGGATGAAAAATGCTCTGTCACTGCAGATTTAGTAGCAGTCTTTGAACGGAGACTGCTACGGCAGAAATTCAACAAATTAGAAAGAGACAAAACAGATTTTAAGGAAGACCATGTGTTTGTATGGCCCAGAGGTAATGCCATAGAAAGGGTTGATAGATCTACCACCTTAAGCAATGAAAGGGAGATTCACATAGACCAACACAGTGATGTCGCATCTTAAGGCTTAAGGGAAGAAAAGAACTTAGGAGCTCGAATTAAATCTAATGCTCCACCCATTGTTAAAATTCCCTCTGTGACGACCACAAAGACTAACTTGAATGAGAAGGTGGATGCAAGGCGAAGGCTGGGATCCCCTGACAAAGTACAGCAACAAGTGAGAGAATCTCATCGTATGAATTGTCTGGAAAAACATGAATCAGAAAAAGCAGTTTTACAGGCGCTACCTGTATGGTTACAGGCATCGGACTATCAGGGTATAGAGAGGTGGTTTTCAAGAGGGAGATCATGAAGTCGGAACCGCAACAAGAGGAATTTACCAATGGAGTCTCTGATATCAAATGTTTTCCAAGAAGGCATGGAGGAAAGGAGCATAGTCTGGAATATTTCTTCCAGGTTGTTGACTACTGATGAATAAAATGTATTGGAAAGAGGACTGTCTTTTATTCCTGCACAAAGGACAGAGGTAACTCACACAATATTAGACTTACATATGTTTGGAAGAAACGTTCTTTTAAAAATGCTGTTCAAGAATCGAAATGAGGAAATGAATGATATTAATGTTTTTAAAAAAAACAAGTACATTTGTTTCCACCTAATCATCCAGTAATGGATGTTTTTAGCAATGTACATGAGAATGAGTTGTTTGAAGTTATGAACAGTAACAATAAACCCATAGTTACATCTGAGGGAGCTAAGACAGTACCCCTAGCTAAATATGTAGACGAAAAAGCAAAGCATATTTGGGTCAATAAAGAAAACGATACTAAAAGATTCATGGGATTTCTTAAGGGAACTCACACCTGAAGTATATAAAGAAGATTTAGTATTCATAACAATTGATATTATAGACCTGTTCTCCTGTATCCCTTACAAGGAAGGGATGGATTACTTCGAGGAAAGCATCTATTTAGATCATAAAATGACACATGAAGATAAGGTAGCTACAGTTGCTCTCATGGACACCGTATTGAAATACAATTTTTTAATATTTGATGGCGAATATTATCAACAAATTAGTGGGGTGTCCATGGGAGCAGCATGTGCTCCCATGTATGCGAATATAGTTCTTTCAAAATGGGAAGAAAAATATGTCATAAATTCCAGTTTTAATAAGTATTGGACACTGTTCCACAGATTCCTGGATGATATAGTGATTTTTTGGACTGGAGGAATACAAAAATTCCATGAGTTCTTTGAATACATTAGTTTGACTACAAAGTTTTTGAAATTCACATATGTCATAAATCAAGATATTCTAAATTACTTGGATGTAGAGGTTATTAAAATAGACCAAAAATTTGAAACTAGGGCCTTTAGGAAAGTCACATATTGTAATTCCTACCTGCATTATAATAGTTCTCACCCCCCACATTGTAAGAAAAATATAGTCAAAGGACAGTTTGTGAGGGGTTCAAGGATGACAAGTAGGGACATAGATTTCATACAAGAATGTGATAAATTGGAAACCATGTTCCTAGAAAGGGGTTATCCCATCAATTTTATTCGGGACATTAGGAAAGAAGTGGAAATTGGTAGGAAGGATAGATTTCAACCCATTAAAGGAATAATGGAAAATAGGAACTTGAATGAGAACAAGTGTGGAAAAGGGAATGACAAAAATATACAAAAAAGATTAATTGTAGAGTTCAATTCTATTAATAGGAATATAAAAAGTATAATAACTAAGGAATGGGAAAATTTTTATCCTTCACAGACATGGAAGAAATTAAATATATGACACCCCATGTCATATACAAAAATCCAATATGTATACGTAACATGTTTGAAAGTAAAACAATGAATAATAAAGAAACATGTTACAGGAAAAAAGGCACTTTTAAATGTGGAAGGTGCAAACAATGTCCTTATATAATGAATGCAGAAGAGATATGTATTGTAAGTAGGAACATGAAACTAAGAGGTAGGGATTATTATAATTGTGACACTCAAGGAGTGGTATATATAGTTATTTGCCAGAAATGTTTTTCATTTTATATAGGGAAGACAGAGAGGTCCCTGAAAAGACGTATATATGAGCACATTTATTACATTAGTAGGTTCAAAGAGACAAATGCATTATATAAGCATTGTATGGATTGCAAGGAAGCTAACTATTTATGGTTTATAATAGAGCAAGTCAAACGTGATATAAGAGGGGGCCCATGGGAAGACATCCTGGAGAATAAGGAACTGTGGTGGCAAGTGAGATTAGATGCAAGTAGAAAACCGGGTCTCAATGAGATGGTTTCTGTCAAACCATTATTAAAACTAAAGGCTAACAAAGTATGAGAAAAGGAATGAAGTTTTAATAAGAATGATCCTGGTAGAACAAAAACATTTTAATTTAACATTTTAACATTTTAACATTTTAAATACATTTAATATGTTTATTATAAATTATATATAATTTATTAATTTATTTATATGTAATTTAATAATATTTATTTTGATTTTTATTAAATGGGTTGCACATATAATATTTCATAGTAATTTCATAGTAATTATAAATAGGTTATTTAATTTTTACTGTTTTTTAAGTGTATATATGAAAATTGGTATGTTATTGCAGAATATGCACACTAGATGGAGCTGTATTCACATGAGTCTTTGAATGGTTTTAAATTTTAATGAATATGTATTAGTCCTGTTAAATATTCATGAATAGGGTGAACAAGATTGGTGTATTTGAATTTTATTTTAAATTGCTTGGATGATTTCATTTGATAATTTGTTATTAATTAAAGTATATAAATGGAAAGGTTTTAATAGGAAGTTGTCTGATGAAGTCCTGGTGGAGAGGGACGAAAACGCGTGTTTGTACATGTTTATGTGAAGAGCGTTAATAAATCTAATATAAAATTCATCTGGTACTCTTTCTGCGACTCCAGTAGCATTCTGGTGTATTCCTAGTCGTTTTGTTTGCTACTATCCATTATTTTCGTGATTCTTAGTGTTTATCGGGTGGATACGAGTTGCAGTTTGACTGTGTTTCTGAACACAGTGCCATGAGTACGGAAGTGCAAGAAGACGTGGGCCAGACGCGTAAGCTTATTGGCCAATTGACGGAATTAATCGACCTGCTTACTCCTTTGTGTAAAACTAAAGGCTACAAAGTATGAGAAAAGGAATTAAGTTTTAATAAGAATGATCCTGGTAGAACAAAAACATTTTAATTTAACATTTTAACATTTTAACATTTTAAATACATTTAATATGTTTATTATAAATTATATATAATGTATTAATTTATTTATATGTAATTTAATAATATTTATTTTGATTTTTATTAAATGGGTTGCACATATAATATTTCATAGTAATTTCATAGTAATTATAAATAGGTTATTTAATTTTTACTATTTTTTAAGTGTATATATGAAAATTGGTATGTTATTGCAGAATTTGCACACTAGATGGAGCTGTATTCACATGAGTCTTTGAATGGTTTTAAATTTTAATGAATATGTATTATTTATTTATTTTTATTTTATTTTATTTTACATGTGTTGACCGGGCTAGTCTAGCTGGATACATGCCCATTTTCAGTAGAGGCCCGGGGAGATAAGCTCCACTTATAAACTTTACTGATACTAAGTATAAAAACTGTTAAGAACTAAATTCTAATATAAAAAATAGTAATAAACAAGTGGTATAAAAAAAAAAAGTAATGGAGATAAGCTCCACTTATAAACTTTACTGATGCTAAGTATAAAAACTGTTAAGAACTAAATTCTAATATAAAAAATAATAATAAACAAGTGGTATAAAAAGTAATGGAGTGAAGAAAGCATTGTAGAACAAGATAGCAAGAAGTATCTCTTAAACATTTGCATAGAGAGGGAAATGGAAATAGCTGGAAAGGAAGTGAATTAATATTGGGGTGAGTACGTCAGATGAACATAAAATAATGTTAGTCAGGGTTGGTACAGGGGCACAGCCACTGTGTTTTGAGGTAAAGCTTGAGTTTCTTTTTAAAGAGAGATTTTGAGGGAATAGATGAGAGTTCAGACGGAAGCAGGTTCCAATATTTTCCAACAGTGTTTGAGAAAAGAGAGTCTCCGGCCTTGTTGTTTGATTTGACCGTGTCTATAAGAAGTTTGTGTGCAGATCTAAGGGACTTTAGGTTGTGGTAAGGGTGAATCAGGCTTGATAGTATAGGGTTTTGTCAGGTTGATAAAGAATTTGATGGGCTATGGTAAGCTGGTTAGTTTTAGTTGCTGTTGATATTCAAGCCAGCCTAGTTGTTTTAGATTATTACAGTGGTGGGTTCTGTAAGGGTTTCCGGTGGCAAATCTGGCTATGTTGTGGTAGGAGTTTTCTAGTTTCGACAGATTTGTTTTGGATAATTTAGTAAAAATTGGGGAGGCATAGAGAAGGGGTGAGATATGGTGGGTGAGGGCTATAGTTGTTCTTGATTCTGGAGTTAGGAAAGGTTTGATTCTGTAGAGAGAACCTATTTTTTGTTAATGCTTTTTAGTGTGTTGTTAATATGGGCATCGAAGTTAAGGTTGTTGTCTATGGTAATGCCTAGTAGTTTAGTAGTTGACTCTTGTGATATAGGTGTGCCATTTGCTGATGTTATGGTAAAATCAATGAGGGGAGATTTGCTTGATGGTGTAAAAAGGAGCAGCTTAGTTTTTTTAGGGTTGAGTAGTAGACAATGTTGGGAAAACCAGTCTTCTACAGAGTTAAATATGTGTTGTGTGAGGGAGTGAAGGTGTGATACAGATGTGGCGGAGCAGACAAGTGTTGAATCGTCTGCGTACTGTATGCATGTGGCTTGGGGAGCCACATGGTGTAGGTCATTGATAAATAAGGAAAATAGCAGGGGACCTAGTATAGACCCTTGTGGGACTCCAATGCTGACAGGTAGTTGGGAGGATAGAGTGGAGTTCCAGAGTACTGCTTGATGTCTGTTTTGTAAGTAGGACTTAAACCAGTTAAGAGATTGGGTATCAATTGAAGTGGAATGGAGAATGTGAATGAGTATTTGGTGGTTGACCATGTCAAAGGCTTTTGATAGATCTAAGAAAATTGCTGAGGAGAGGGTGTTATTGTTGCGATTTTTGTTGATTGTATCTGTAAAGGAGAGGAGGGCAGTGGTTGTACTGGGGGATGGTCTGAAACCGTGCTGGGTGTTAGAGAGTAGGTTATTATGGAGAAGGTGGTGAAGCAGTTGCTTGTGTATACACCTTTCCATGATCTTAGATAAGGGTGAAAGAAGGGCTATGGGGCGGTAATTAGATATTTCAGTAGAATTTCCCCCCTTATGGAGTGGGATAATGTGGGAGATTTTCCAGAGCTTAGGGACATATCCTTCAGTGATGGTTCTGTTAATCAGAATAGAGATAGGTAAGGCTATTGCTTTAGCTGCTAATTGCAAGTATTCTGCGGGTAATAGGTCAGCAGAGGGAGTACATGGTTTGAGTTTTTTTAGAAGGGAGAGAATATAAGTAGTTGAGACTGGTTGGAAGTGAAAAGTAGGGGGTGGGTTTGTTATGCTCGTTGACATGTTTGCATTTTTGATGGGAAGTTGACTTGCTAAGGTTTGAATAGTTTCTGTGAAGAACGAATTAAAGGAATTTGCTGTTTGGTTGGGGTTATTTATGTCAGAGCCTTGTGGGTTGGGTGTGACAGGTTTACTTGGCTGTAGTAATTGGTTAATGGTAGCCCAGAATTTATGGGTGTTTTTTTGGGGAGAATGTTGGGGTTTCAGGTAAAAAAATTTTTTATCGTTCATTATTAGTTTTTTGGTCTCATTTCTTAGTTGCTTAAAGGTTTGGAAGTGCGGTGTTTTTAGTTAAGCGAGATTTGTTCCAGGCTTTATTCCTTACTTCACGCGTGTTTGTACATGTTTATGTGAAGTCCTTAGTCCTGTTAACTTTATTCCTTAGTCCTGTTAAATATTCATGAATAGGGTGAACAAGATTGGTGTATTTGAATTTTATTTTAAATTGCTTGGATGATTTCATTTGATAATTTGTTATTAATTAAAGTATATAAATGGAAATGTTTTAATAGGAAGTTGTCTGA